>NC_057798.1:483681979-483945403 GCF_018294505.1 Triticum aestivum | reverse complement strand
GGGGGCTTAGCTGCGACCCCGTACTCACCGAAGTTAAAAAACCACTCCGAGTGAAGAGCAACCCTCTCACTCAGGGGCTTAGATGCGACCACGTACTCGCCTAAGTTAAAAAAACATTCCAAGTGGAGAGCAATCCTCCCACTCGGGGGCTCATCTGCGACCCCGTACTTGCCTAAGTTAAAAAAAAACATTCCACGTGGAGAGCAATCCTCCCACTCGGGGGCTTAGCTGCGACCCCATAAATGCCTAAGCCGCAAAGATCCTCTGAGCTGCATCACAAGTACAACGTCCGCTGCATCCCGATCCTCAAGGACGATGAGGTGCCAATCGAGCACATCACCAGAGCTGCGTCACAAGTACAACATCTGCTCCATCCCGATCTGCAAGGACGACGAGGTGCCGATCAAACACATTGTTAGAGCTGCGTCACAAGTACAACGTCTATTCCAAGTGAGAAGTCAAGTTCCACTCGGAATCAAAAAAGATCTGAAAGCGGTAAAGGAAAAACCACCATATTCAAAGAAAAACCAAGTTCAGATAAACCCAACAGAGTTCAGAACCACGAGCGGAAGTACTCAGGCATCAAACCTGAAAGAGTTTAACGGTCACAATATCACTCGGCATTCCGAGGCAAATAAAGGTGAGGCATAAAGTTTGTTCACTCTTCAGGAGGAGGGTTCACTGGCTCGACGAAGCTGTCAAGGTCGATGTCGTCTGCATGCGTGTGGCAGCGTCGATGAAGGTCTCCATGAAGGACTGGAATTGGAGCTTCTTCGTGTTGGAAACCTTGATAGCTGCCAGGTTGTCTTCTCTGACCTCCTTGCAATGGACTTGGACCAAGGACAGAGCCACATCAGCACCACAGCGAGCAGACGACTTCTTCCACTCTTGCACTCGACCGGGGATTTCTTTGAGTCGAGTCATCACGACTCGAGATCATTTTGGAATTCCGCTCAGGGCCAGAGCTCTGTGTCAATCCGCGACATTGCCGCTTTCAGATGAGCAAGGTAATCCATAGCATTGTCAAGACGAGACTCCAACCGCATCATGTTCATTGCAACTTCGTCCTTGATGGGGAGTTTATGGGGTCTAGATCCGCCTCGATCCGCCCGGTCTCTGCTTTGAAGTCATGACAGAATTCTGCACATTTGGAAAAATGGTGAGTCGGCAGCTATATAATGAGTCGACAGTTGCAAATCAGTCGGATAAGAGGAAGTACCTTCAAGCTTCAGGACCAGCTTCTCAGCAAGTCTTCCCAGATAAGCTCTAGTTCACCCTTCTTCTGACTGAGATCTCCAACCTTGTCAGTCAAGGTCTCCTTGTCCTTCTTCAGCTTTGCAAGTTCTTTGTTGGCTTCAGTAACAACAGTCTTCAGCTTAGTGTTCTCCTCTTCTAACTTGCTGATTGAAGCCAGCTTCTTGTCAGCAATCTCTGTTTTCTCTCGCGCCTCTTCCTTTGCTGCGGCAAGGTCAAGGTCCTTCTGCTCGAGAGCCTGCTTCATTTTGACTAAATAAATAACATTTTTCAGACGACCTTGGAGTTGACGGTTTTCACTATGCACATCTGTTCGTGTGGAGTCACTCAATTCAAAAGACTAAAAGAAAAACAATAAGGAGGACAGTCGACGAGTTATTACCTCCCATAGCAGCAGCATCATCCTTGGCCTTCTGAAGATTCTTCTTGGCAAGCTCCAGCTCAAGATTGAGGATGATCTGTTTCTTCTCCAACTCAGCAAATCGGGCCCCGAGCTCACAAGATTTCCGCGCTCAACAAATAAGACATGTCAATCGACAGGAACAAAAGTTAATCACAACAAAAAGGGTTTTAAGACTACTGCAGAATCAAACATTCAACAGTAGTCTCGGGGACTACACCCAGTGGATGCACTTGGCATGCCCCCACTAGTCTAGTTTACCACTCAGCATGGTCTGCCCAGCATGAGTATAAAAAAGAGATTCTCAGACCCCGGCCGACTGCCCGTAGTCGACGGTGGTCTCGGGGACTACACCCAGTGGGTGCACTCTGCCTGCCCCCACTGGTCTGGAACCCACTCGGATCAAACTATTCTACCGAGTGAAAGAACAATGAAGAGACATTCGACAAAGACCCTCGCCCAATCAAACATCCGAGGTCGGTCTCGGGGACTACACCCAGTGGGTGCACTTTGTGTGCCCCCACTGGTTCAGAGATACACTCGACTCAACTTGGTTGACTCAAGTGGAAGAACTACTCGGCAATAAGTTAAAACACCCAATGGGTGATTGGATGCAAAGTGCAGACTCATGATAGATGCACATAAAAGGTTCCAAAACACTCATCCAGAGTCATCTTCCTGTCAATGAATCAGCAGCTTACAACTACCATATCGTAGCAAGGCAAAAATCAAACTGGAAGATCAGTCGGAAATCAACTGACCTTTATGTTAATGTGCAGAGCAGTGCTGGCATTACAGGCAGCCTGGCTGGCCTTGTGCACCACCTTCATCTGCTCCATCATAAGGCTTGCTTGGAGTATGGCTTCCTTGGCTGCACCCACCGGGTCGTCTGGGGTATGATGAGCAGCAAAGAGCGATGACGGTAGTACGGTCGGAGCAATCACAAGATCTGAAGCATAAAGCTGCGCAGGCGAAGCAGGGACTTGAGCAATCAAGGCTAAAGGACGGTCAGTCAACACAGGATTCGCAAACAAAACAGAGGCCCGAATCGGATCTCCGGATCACTGACCACTGTTTCCGATGCTGTTGTAGACCGAGGCACCTGGCTGACATGCGTCATCCTGCTCGAAGTCCTGCCCCTCCTTCCCGTGTTCTTCTGAGGCGCTTCATCATCATCGTCTGGAAGTTCAATGACATTTTGGGGAACTACACAAAATTCATCCGTAAGAGCTGAGTCGACCGACAATTCAATCGACAAAATAAGCACAAGATTGCAGGATCATACCAGCTTTGGAAGTAGCCGCATCTTCAGTTTCTTCATCATCCTGTGCCTTGTCGATGTCCATGGAAATCCCAAAAGTTGCAGCACTGAAAGATTCAAAACCCACTCGGTCAGATCAGAAGTATGAGTCGACAGTAAAACATAGAAAGACAGAACACTTATGCGGAAGCGACGGGAACGTCCATCTTGATCCTGGGCAAGGTCTTCCGAGGCTTTGAAGGAACAACCTTGGGCTGCTTGGCGACCTTTTCAGATGGCTCCAGAGTCGAAGTCCGAGTGCGTTTATGCACTTGCAAACTTGGAGGTGCAACCTTGTTGCGCCCGCCTGCAGGGTCGTGAGACTGCTTGGATCGGCGCTCTGTGCGGGGTGGTGAGTCGACCTCTTCTTCATCGTCCGACTCATCGCTCTCTTCCTCCTCATCATCATCATCATCATCATTGGGAGATTGCTAGTTGGCACTGATACGTCTCCAACGTATCTATAATTTTTGATTGTTCCATGCTATTATATTACCCCTTTTGGATGTTTATGGGCTTTATTTTACACATTTATATAATTTTTGCGACTAACCTACTAACCGGAGGCCCAGCCCATATTGCTATTTTTTTGCCTATTTCAGTATTTCAAAGAAAAGGAATATCAAATGGAGTCCAAACGGAATGAAACCTTCGGGAGCGTGATTTTTGGAACGAACATGATCCAGAGGACTTGGAGTGCAAGCCAAGAAGCAGCCAAGGCGGCCACGAGGGTGGAGGGCGCGCCCACCCCTACAGGGCGCACCCCCATGTCTTGTGGGCCCCTCGGGCAGCCATCGACCTACTTCTTCCTCCTATATATACTCATGTACCCCGAAAACATCCAGGGAGCCAATGAAAGATAATTTCCACCACTGTAACCTTCTGTATCCGCGAGATCCCATCTTGGAGCCTTCGTCGGCGCTCCGCCGGAGGGGGGATCGACCATGGAAGGCTTCTACATCAACACCATAGCCCCTCCGATGAGTTGTGAGTAGTTTACCACGGACCTTCGGGTCCATAGTTATTAGCTAGATGGCTTCTTCTCTCTTTTTGGATCTCAATACCATGTTCTCCCCCACTCTTGTGGAGAGCTATTCGATGTAACTTTTTTTGCGGTGTGTTTGTCAAGATCCGATGAATTGTGGGTTTATGATAAAGTTTATCTATGAGAAATATTTGAATCTCCTCTGAATTCTTTTATGTATGATTGAGTTATCTTTGCAAGTCTCTTAGAATTATCAGTTTGGTTTGGCCTACTAGATTGATCTTTCTTGCCATGGGAGAAATGCTTAGCTTTGGGTTCAATCTTGCGGTGTCCTTACCCAGTGACAGCAGGGGTTGCAAGGCACATATTGTATTGTTGCCATCGAGGATAAAAAGATGGGGTTTATATCATATTGCATGAGTTTATCCCTCTACATCATGTTATCTTTCTTAATGCGTTACTCTGTTCTTATGAAGTTAATACTCTAGATGCATGCTGGATAGCGGTCGATGTGTGGAGTAATAGTAGTAGATGCAGGCAGGAGTCGGTCTACTTGTCGCGGACGTGATGCCTATATACATGATCATACCTAGATAATCTCATAATTATTCTCTTTTCTATCAATTGCTCGACAGTAATTTGTTCACCCACCGTAATACTTATGCTATCTTGAGAGAAGCCACTAGTGAAACCTATGGCCCCTGGGTCTATCTTTTATCATATAAGCTTTCAATCTACTTTTATTTGCACCTTTACTTTTTCAATCTATATTATAAAATACCAAAAATATATTTATCTTATCATACTATCTCTATCATATCTCATTTTCGCAAGTGGCCGTGAAGGGATTGACAACCCTTTTATTGCGTTGGTTGCAAGTTCTTCGTTTGTTTGTGTAGGTGTGTGGGACTTTTGAGGAGCCTCCTACTGGATTGATACCTTGGTTCTCAAAAACTGAGGGAAATACTTACGCTACTATTGCTGCATCACCCTTTCCTCTTCAAGGAAAACCAATGCAAGCTCAAGACGTAGCAGGCACTCTCGTCCGCGCTCTCCACTCCCTCCTGGGCTTGCTCCTGGGCTTGCTCCCCGTTCGACATCGAATAAATCTCAGTATAAATCTGCAAGGCAAGAAGTTAAACAAACATCAGTTGGATTCAAAGATGGTTGCAAGTCAGATTGAAAGACGCTCGGTGATAAGGATCAGACCTTGTCCGGCTGATTTTCAGCGTAGAACGGTTGACTCTCCTGGCCCCCTGGGGTTGTCTTTGTTTCCAGTAATGCCCTTCAGCCACTGGGCCACCATCTCATCGGTGACCTCCTCTGGGTGGACCCGAGCAGTGTCATTGGAACCCAAATACATCCACATCGAATGATCACGAGCTTGGAGTGGTTGGATGCGTCGACTGAGAAACACTTCCAATAAATCCATGCCAGTCACGCCCAAACGAACCAACAGGACTGCCCGCTCGACTAGCATGTTCACCTCTACTTTCTCTATTGCAGATACAATCAGGAAGAAGGCACCTGGACTCAACCTAGGGTAAAGGGAGGAAGACAAGTCGACTGACCGGGGGTCAGAATGTCTTGGCGGAAGAACCCGGTCGACTGCCATCCCCTAACTGACTCAGGTACTGTCATAGGGGGAAAAGTGCTCCTAACCCTCATATGAATCCCTAAACCCCCGCACATTTGAATCATGTGTGTCCTCTCGTCAGTCGGATTTGGTTTCTTCACAGATTCAGAATGACAAGTGAAGATATGTTTGAAGAGACCCTAGTGCGGTCTACAGCCCAAGAAGTTTTCGCATAGAGAAAAAAATGCAGCAGGTATGTGATGGTGTTGGGAGAGAAATGGTGAAGTTGGGAACCAAATAAATCCAGGAAACCCCGGAAGAAAGGATGTGGAGGTAGAGAAAAACCACGGTTGACGTGGGTTGCGAGGAGGACACATTCACCCTCCCGAGGCTGACACTCAATCTCATCCCCCGGCGGCCTCCAAGACCCGTCTTTGATCAATCCCGCAGCGGCCAGATCCTCTAGATCTTCTTGCCGAAGTATAGATCAAATCTAGTCCCCCTGGATCCAGCCAGGCGGCAACCCGGACCTCGACGACGATCCCTGACTCATCTTCTTGCCCTTCACCATCGCCGGCGCTTTCTTTGCGTGCTCCAAGGCCGTCGTCTTGTCCTTCACCATTGCGGCGGATTGTGCATGGGCAGGGCGGCAACGACAAGAGTGGAGGAAGATGCGGTGGAGAAGCAAAGGAAGAGGAAGGGGAATGGGGGCACACTGTGCAAATGCATCGGCCTCGACGCCTTTTATGGGCCTGCTTCCGACTGGCTGACGCGTGGGCCCGAGCGATCCTGTCAAATCCCGCAACAGTCGTGCACCGGATACATGGCGAAAAAGGTGGCACGGGAATCAAGGTGCCCCTGTCTATCCGTCTCGTTCACTGCGGCGCGCTCCACCTCATGCACTTCCCCAAATTTTCGAATCCCGTGAGATCCGGGAACCAGTAACCAATCACGCCGAAGATTTCGCACCATATCAACACTCGAAGACTGCTAGTACAAGTTCACTCAACGACCTCTGAATTGATCAAGGCGACTGAAATGAAGTTGAAGTTTCAGCATGAACCTCGAGCTGAGTAAGAATGCTTATGAAGCACAAGAGTCAAGACAGGGTCAACTTCAACTCTCTTTTCACTAGGACCTCAATCCATTCAGGGCTAATGACGATACCATGGACCTAGGTTAGGGTCATAGGCCTGACCTATACACTCTACCCAAGGTCACTACCCTAGAATCAAGGACATGCAAAGTATAGCAAGAAATACCGACTGAAGTAGCCATGGAGTGCAATCCACTCGACCAGTCACCTCACTCGGATACCCCCAATTTCACTCAACCGAGACGATGTCATTCGACCATACAGGTAACCACTCGGAGTACAGAAGACCTAGAGTCACTCAAGATGGCAATAGTCAGGCATTGACTCCGTAGTCTTAAAGATCATTAATAACACTTTATAGCTGGTGTTACCAGTAACGCCATGTCTTAATGTACATTGAACCCTATAACGGGGGACGGCTGGGGTCTTGGCGCACTCTATATAAGCCACCCCCTCCTCTAGGACAAGGGTTCGCACCCCTTGTAACACACATCCATATTCCAGTTGACCGCCTCAGGGCTCCGAGACGTAGGGCTTTTACCTCCTCCGAGAGGGTCCTGAACTCGCAAACTCATGTGTACAACCTTGCCATAGTTAGGGCCTTGCCTCCTCATACGTACCCCTACTCTTACTGTCAGACTTAGTACCATGACAGCCTCCATGCTAGAGGGGCTGCAATCACAGCTTGCATCCAAGGACCAGGATTTGACTACTGCCTCCAGCACCATTGAGGATTTGAGCGCTAAGCTTGCCACCTTGGAAAAGGATCTTGAGCATGCCAAGGACAGAGGGAAGGTCTTGACGGAAGAAGTCCATACTGCTGGAACTCTCCAGAAGGACACGCAGCTCAAGCTCAAGGACCGGGTCGATCTGTACAACCTCTGGTCGAAGAGCCTAGTGAATATAGCTGAGCACATATCCTCCTAGATCGCCAAGATGAACTTGAAGAGCTGAACCTTTTTCTCAATGAGGATGAGGCCCTGAGCGTCAAGCTGACACACTTCTTCGAGAGTCTCATTGACGGATTGAAGACATACGAAGATGACAGATCAGCTTGCTTTGCCAGTGAGTCCCAGAAGTTTGCTCGGGACGCCATCTTCACTATCCTTGTCAACTTTGCACAGCGCCATCCTAACATTGATCTCTTTGATTCCTTCAAGAAGCTACCGGACAGGACGAACACCTCTACTGCTGCTCAAGTTGTTGGGCCTCTAGCTGAGAAGGTTCTTCGGGTGCCCTAGGTCCAAGGAGGGCACCGGGACTAGTTTCTCTTGCTTCGTTTGTTGTAATGCTGTCAAACAAGAAGACACATTTTGGCCTTATGTTAGGCCTTCCTACTTCCTCGGATGTAATAGTAATTCTTAAGTAGTCGTGTGAATTGATGCTATCCTTTAAGTTTATGTTGTGCATCGTTCTTGTATAATTGTAAATCCTGCGCATGCTGGGAGCTTGCCGGGGCAGACACTAGATGTGCTGTTGTGGGGGAGGACCCCTAGCATTCTACAAGCATAGGTGCCAACGGCAAGTTTCCCTTCACTACAAAAAAAAGACACATCCGTGACATTTTGGGTTGAACGAATTTTTTCTGTCATGCTTATGACACTTCTATGACGATAATTGTGACAAAATCCGGTCCCTTCATAGATGTGGTGGGCTCCTACTTCTGACAAAAAATCATGACAGAAAATGGGCTTTTCAACCTGGGCGGGCCGGAGACACAACTGCATGACATTCTTTGGGCCGTCCATGACGAAAAAATCATGGTAGAAGAGAGGGCGAGGAAAATATCAGGGAGTTCCCGGTTACGATGGGTGGTCGGGGCTGAGCGATGCGTGTTTCTCTCGTACACGTACGTGCGTGGGTGCGAGGCATTGGGCTCTAACTGAACCCGAGCGAGGCGTTCGCCTACTGAACCCGAGCGATTGCACTGCAGGCTACCCATTACTGAACCCAAGCGATCGATTGATCTGGCTGTGAACTGAACCCGATCGAGCGATTCCTTCGCTACTGCTGCTAACTAAAGCCGGTCGAACCTACTGCCTCTTGATGAACATTGAGCGTTGTTGGGGTTTGGATGAACAGTTCCTAGTGGGGGTTGGATGAATAGGACCCCGTGGTAGTAGAGGTCATTGCCGCTGGATGAACAGGACCCCGATCAAGCCGGTTAGGGTGCATGAATAGGACCCCATGGAGGGCTGGATGAACAGAAGCCGGTGGAGGGCTGGTTGAACAGTAGCCGGTGGAGGGCTGGATGAATAGTAGCCCGTGGAGGGGTGGTTGAACAGGACCCCATGGAGAGAGCTCGTTGAACAGTAGCCGGTGGAGGAGCGGTGGAGGCTAGATGAATAGGAGCCCGTGGATGAACAATAACTGGTGGAGGCAGGAGGGAGACGCCGTGGATGAACAGTCACAGGTGGATGCTGGAGGAGGTCACCAGTGGATGAATAGTAGCCCATGGAGGCTGGAGCGAGGCAGTAGACGGTGGATGAACAGTAGCCCGTGGAGTCCTGTTTTGCGGTGCTCCACACCCCTCCCGATGAACATGACCCCCATTTCGACCGTAGGAGGTCGATGAGAGGTCCGTTTCCTCCATTCTGCAGTCTACCACACCCCTCCCGATCAACAGGACCTGGTTTCGGGCGTATGAGGTCAAAGAGAAGTCCGTTTCCTCCATTTTCCGGTATGCCAGACCCCTCCCGGTGAACAAGATCCTATTTTAACCATATGCGGTCGAACACAAGGCCGTTTCCTTCGTTCTGTGGTACGCCGGTTGGCTCCCGATGAACACGACGCATTCCGTTGCCTCTCGATGAACACAACGATGCAGTTTCTCCGTTCCGACCCAGCCAGTTGGTTGCCGATGAATAGGACACCATCGCTGCCTCTCCATGTACACGAGCCATGGCCATACGTATGCCCGAGTAGGCGTTCGAGATCCCGCCCGTATGTACATATGTGGCCATATTTACTTTCTTGCACCCTGGCTGTACGTACGTGTACATGATATTGACGGGACTGTGTGACATGCTACATCCGCGCCTCTACTATGACACATGCCCTTCCTTATTCGGCCACGGTTCATCATTGTAGCCTGCAGACACACCGATCGACCAGTATGTACATACACATTCACGACCAGATAGACAACGCTACGTACGCTTCAACCAGGTGGGTCCCGACTATCAGGGAGAATAAGGAGGTACTTCCTTGAGTGTGAAGATATATCTGGTGGGTCCCAGCTGTCAGGGGAAGAATCATATTTTTTGCCCATAATATGGTCGCACTTCCTTGCGTGCGAAGATGTAGCTGGTGGGTCCCAGCAGTTAGGGGGGAACGTTTTTTTTGCAAAATATGGTGGCCCGTATGGTGGGTCCCTACTGTCAGGTGGAGGAATCTTTATTTTGCGCATAATAAGGAGACACTTCCTTGCTACGGCCGTGGACCCAGATGTCAGCCTCTCCACGTACAGTACTCTTCCGATGGAAGTCGTTCCTTGACCACATTGACCACGCCGCGCCTAGAGCACCAAGGCGGTGGGCGACGATGAGGCCTAGGAAGGGGACGACGTGGAGCCAGGGAAGACGCGGCAGTGGATGCCCACGTGGAGAGGAGTACGAGGGTTCACTGGTTTGGCTGTGGTGTAAGGCTGCCGTCGCCGCAGAATAATAGGGGGTGCGGGTGAGTAGAGGGATGGCCTGGCCAGTGATGGGAGTAGTAGGAGGCGGTGAGGCCTCCGCGACAACATAGCCGGCCACGGGAGGCAGGAGCAGACGACACGATCAACGCTGGTTTGGGCATCGTACGGCCGTTGGATGGACATTGTACGATCACTAGAGCTAGAATCATTCATATTGACTAAGTTGACAAAGCCCTCCATCGGCGTCAACTTAGTAGGCCCAAAAGTCAGCATCCCACTATGGTGGGTCCCATCTAGTAGGGGGAGTATTCATTTTTTTGTGTGTTGACCACGCCGCACCGAGCACATCCTAGGTGGTGGACGACGACGAGGTCCCGAACATCAATGATCCGGAGATGGGAAGACGCGAGAGTGGAGTCGCAGACGGAGAGGTATACAACGGTTAAATGGCTCTGATGTGACGTGGTTCGGCAGTCGGTGGAGAAGAACATGATGTGTGGAGGGATGGAGGGATGGCCTAGCCGGCGGTGGGGTAGCTCTTCACAGTGAAGTGTGCTAAGCAGAGCTGCTAGCAGCAGGAGGCGGGAGTAGGTGGTCCGGGCGGTGCTGGAGGAATAATACGAGAGATTGAAGATGGATGTCGGTCGTTGGATGTAAATCCAACGACTATCAATGTCAGAATCATTTGTTGACTAAGTTGACAATGACCTGCGTTGGCTTCAACCTATTGGCCCACATTTCAGGCTCCAAAACTGTGGCACATATTCAACCCATTTTTCCAGAATTTATAGTCCATTTGATCTTTTTTTTTTGAGAATTACAGTCCATTTGGTGGATGGGTGAACAGATAATTTAGCGTCCATGCGGCCCATTTTTTAAACTACAGCCCATTTTCACTTTCTCGAAGTACACAAATTTGCTAGGCTGGCTGAACAAATAATGTAGCGTCCATACGACCCATTTATTTTTTCGTAAGAAATTACAACCCATTTGCACTTTCTCAAAATACATGATTTTGCTGGGCTGGTTCTAATTATAATGTTGGGTTGGGCGCAACAATGTTATCAAAAAAATAAACAGGGGTTGAGCATTTTGTTATAAATATATTTAAATTATAAGTGATTTATTATTACATTGGTCCTTAAATCTTACTAAGCTTTTGTACACACTCACCAAGATTTTTGTTGCCTTAATGTAAAAAATTCAGGATTTTATTGTTAAAAAAATATTTTTATAAGTTAATAAAACGTGGGATATTGTTTTCTTATATATGTAAGTATCTGTTAAATATATGATGACAATAACAATAATATACAATAACATCTAAAATTATATATATATAATAGTTAGAAGGAAAACATAAGTTGGACCTAGCATTCCCATTCTTATATAGAAAAATAGAACAGACCTCTGCGTTTTCTTCAAAAAAAATACATAAGTTGGGCTGCGGATGTTTCAGGAAAAATAAAACCTAGGATGGGAGGTCCATAGGCCGGTCGATACATGACGGCCCTCAAGAAAATACAAACCGGCATGTCATGGGTTGTGCATGTTAAAAAAAAGCCTAGACGGGGCAACCCACAACCCAGTTCATACTTGCTGGCCCACTGATAATAAATGATACCCGCCAGCTCCCCGGCTTCGTTGTAAATTTATCTCCTTTAGTAACTACATTTAAGCACCTCAAAAAGATATAACTATGTTGACAAACCCGTGGGCCCCAACATCAATATAACATCACGAGGAAATATTTTTTCAATGAGGCACTTGCTTGCGTACGACCATAGACCTGGTGGGTCCCAACTGTCCGCCTCTCCACGTACAGTCCTCTCCAGATTCCTCATGTTTGTTCAGCATGTTCACAACGGTAGACAGCAGCGCCGCGGCGAGCGCACAAAGGCGGAGGAGGAGAATGAACCACCAGAGTCGGGGAAGACATGCTAAAATAATGGTACATGCTATGCCTTATTTCTACCCCCAACTACTGAACTAGCCTAGTGGCCAAGTGACACTACCCGATCGCTATTCTGCCTGGGTTCGATTCCACCTGATGTAGTGAAAATATCTCCAATTTTTTTCCTCTGCCATTATTGACATGTGAGTCCCCATTGTCATCTACGCACACCACATCCAACACTGGCCAAAACTTCGTCCCTCGTTTTCTCTGTTTTTCCCACACTCGACATTTTGTGTGTATTTTGAAAATAGCATATCTTTTTGACTGTGCATCATATGAAGATGTGCTATGCATGAATGTTAATCAGCATGATGTTAACTGGCTGGTAGTTCCATTTTCAACCATGAATAAAACTTCCAACATGATGTTATCCTTGTTTGAAAAGGGCGTGTTAATATAAATGCTCTGCCTCTGAAACTTGCAGTTTCTTGTCTGAAATTGAAACTTGCAGTTTCTTCTTTGAGAATCACATTGTCTGCACTTCTATATGAAACTACATTTTTTAAGTGCTAAAAATAGATCTCTAGAATTCATAAAATACTTCATATGCTCAATACTGCAAATCTAAAATTCAAAAGACATTCATATCTGAAAATACTCTCAAAATACACAACACAAAACACAATTCACAACCTGCAAATACTGACAATCCTAAGTTCCTCCTGACAATTCACAGCCTGCCCGACTATTGGGTTGGGGGGGGGCAGTCCCCTCCTATTCCTTGGCGGCAGACAGCTGCCCCCTGAGACGATGTGAACGGCGAGGGAGAGGATGGCGGGGAAGCATCATCGGGCCAACTACTTTTCTCCTCTTGCAGTTGGGTTCGGTCGACGAAGACTCCACCGGTTTGCTCTCGCACGGCACACTCACAAACAACACCATGTAGATGCTCCATTCTTCAGTCTCTGGTGGATGCTCCACCTTGGATCGGTACTCCCACCTCCGCTGCCTCACGATCGGAATCGGTGAATCTATTTGCTCCATGGCCTAGAGGAGCAGCTCTATGTACTCCCGCGTGACTCCCTTCGGGAGTATCGCCGCTTTTTCGTTCTGTTGTAGATATTCCGCCATGAATGTCGCCGTCGCCGCTAGTTGGTCCTTGTTGTCAAACCATGACTATATCTCCAACATCCTATCTGGCTTCACAGCGTGCCGTCTGCGATCCTCATGTATTGGTTGTACTCCTCCATTGATCTACTTCTCCACAGCACCTTCACTCGCCGGCGGTGGTTTTTGAATGGAAGAGGAGAGAAGCGGCGCTGGTTTTGGATTAGAACGAGAGAGGAGCGGTGCTGGTTTTGGATTGGAATGGGATAGGAGGGGCGGTGGTTTTGAAATGGAAGAGGAGAGGAGCAGCGCTGGGTTTATATTGGAACATGAGAGGAGTGACGATAGTTTAAGAGGAGAGGAGCGGGGGTGGTTTAAGAGGAGAGGAGCGGCGCTTGTCTTGGAAGTATTTTTTTGCGTATTTTGGGTAAAAGTTTGACCATGTACTATATTTGACAAGCAAAATGTGAATGCATGTCACAAAAAATTGTATCATTTGGTTCGTATCCGAATGTACTTTCAAATTATATTATTTTTGCAATGTATAACATATATTTTATTTGTGAAAATCATGGTCAATTATGACCTGGAATAAAAGGGAGACTAGTTAATGTGGGTTCGCTTTCTTAATTGAAGGGTAGATTGATTTGATTTTGATCCAGTCACAACGCGCCGGCCCTCTCGTCCAATCCTAAATCGCTACCGCACGCTCCTCTCCCTCTTCTCCATTGCAAAACCACCTCCTATCCTCTCCATCATCTCCATTCCAAAACCACCATCTCGCCTCTCCCTCTTCTCCATTGCAAAACCACCCCCTCTCTTCTCCATCTTATCCATTGCAAAACCACCGTCTCGCGTCTCCCTCTTCTCCATTGCAAAACCACCGTCTCGCCTCTCCCTCTTCTCCATTGAGAAACCACCCCCTCAAGGCGAAAGTCAGGCGGAGGTGGTGGGCGTACAGGTCGAAGGTCGAGCATCCAGAGGATAACGAATCGATCGAGTATGGTGTGTCGTTCATGAGGGTGCAGAGCCAGCAGGAGCCACAAGAGTATTCGTTCTCCCATCGCAAGAGGAGGCCGGATGGCGCGACATCGCTTCCCCGCCGTTCTCCATGGTTCCCTCGATGCTCACCTTGTTTCAATAGCGGCGGTAGGGTTTAAGGTAAGCTTCACACTAACCTAATCTTCCATCTGCTCATGCTTACAATCTGTGTGACGGCTAATGAAAATCATGCTTACAATCAGTCTTCGAGTACTCCGCCAATCACCCTAAAATACCTCTGGACCAAAAACAAAGTTGTGACACTATGTACAAATAAAGAAAAATAGATTGGTGCTTCTTTCAAAAAAGAGTACTCCCTAGTGCCAATATAAGCTACTGGTATTTGGTTAGAGAATTTGCTGCCGAGAAAGGTCCCTCCACAGAGAGCGCCACACATCCCACTAGTGGTGGATGCCAATGCTTACATGGATCATGGTTGGTGTCGGTAATTTTTACTTGGCACATCTCGCACTCTGCATATATGCCGGTTCCATCCATACATTTGTGCAGTTCCACCAAAATGCAGTTGAATAACCCTGTTTGCATAGATAATGAAAAAGCGTGATTACATTATAGTGGCACTAGTTGATGAAACATATAGTAATAAATAGAAGAAAATATTGCGATAGTATCATACTATGCCATGCCGCGAGGGCGAGATGGGCCCTGCGACGCCTCATACGGTAGGGCTCATACTGGAAATTGGCCCAATTCTCCCCGATACACCTTCTGCCAGTGGTGAACATCAGTGTACATCGGTAGTACAAGGAGGGGCCTTGTGTCGGTGTACTAAAGTAGGGGCACTCCTTTGTACCACTTAATTGTGCGTGGGCAGCCAGAGCCGCACATTTGGCCACGCTTGAGCAGAGCAGGGATAGGGAATCAAAGCCGCAAGATGACCAAAGCAACGCCAAGACGGAGGCATAAAGAGCAAGAAGGCAAGGTGGTTTCCCCCGGCGAAACCCTTGTCGGGGCGACCCCCACGGCCCCGGCAAGGACCTTGCCGGGGAAGCTTACCCGACGCCAGCGGAGCGCGCCACCCTTGAGCCCCAGTTTCTCCGACACCGCCAACCACGTTGGCACCTAGGCTCGGGAGGCGCCTCCATGATGGCATGCAGATCTTCGTAAAGACAAGAAACACTCCAAATCAGAAGAGGATTAGAAGACGACGAACCTCGGCGAGATCCTTGCCGAGGAAACCCACAAGACCCCGGGCAAGATCCTTGCTGGGGACGACCGCAACGCCACGGCAAGACCCTTGCCGGGACCCCGGCAAGGCCCTTGCCGAGGACATCCGCGAGGCCACAGCCAGGCCCGCACCCGCCAAGTTTCTACCACCGCCCCCATGCAGCTGCCAGCCCACCAGCTAGGCAGGCGCCTCTGTGTCGACGTGAGGCTTCCAGGCCAACACAGCACCTGCCTACGTGGTGGCATGCAAATCTTCGTGAAGGCCCTACCACCACGCCTCCTCAACAGCCTGCCAGCCTACATGGTGTTGACCACCTTGCTGGCCCAGGCGCGTGGCAAGGCAGGGCGAAGCAGCGGTAAAGTGAAGGGGACACATCAGAGGCGCATTAAATGCGTCTTGTCCCATAATGGCAGGCGATAGGCTTAGCCATAGTACCCTGATGCCACCTCCCCTTGCCTATAAAAGGAGGCCCAAGGCATCCAGGAGAAGGATTTGGACCCTTGGACAAGTTACGCTCAGTGTAGCTAGCTCAAGAACTCCAAGAACACAGATATACACATCAAAGCAGGACTAGGGTATTACGCATCCTTGCGGCCCGAACCTGGGTAAACGACCTGAGTGTTTGTGCTGACTGCTGATCCCGCTCTTCTCATGACCTCGCGCCCCACAACTGTAGTAGGGATTCTTGTGATCCCATAGGTGTCATTTTCCACCGACATCTTTGGCACGCTAGGTAGGGGGCGCTCAGTAGTGAGAATCTGGTTTAGCAGCTAGTAGCATAGTTCTTCATCGCCATGGCTCCCAAGAGGAAGATGACCACGGCAATCGGTTCATCCAGGACCGGACTTCTTGTACCGATGCGGACCAGTAGCGGGCCAGTCGCTGAAAGAACTCGTGGCGCGGCCCATGAACATCCACATCACCCTGGCAGTCC
Organism: Triticum aestivum; assembly: GCF_018294505.1. NCBI lineage: Eukaryota > Viridiplantae > Streptophyta > Magnoliopsida > Poales > Poaceae > Triticum > Triticum aestivum. The sequence goes on along the minus strand of NC_057798.1, from coordinate 483,928,987 downwards.
GGGCCTGGTGAGCGGCGTCGTTCATACGCCAGGCGACGAGCCACACGCCACAAACTCCAGAGACGGAGTTGGGCCCCCCGCAGGCAGCGCGGGGCCCTCCAGGGGTGTCGTCGTGTCGCCAGACGGCGGCACGGCGACCTCCATGACACCAATACCGGCGCCCACGGCGCGCTCTTCTCCAGTTGTGCATGATGAGCAGCGCCGCCCTGCTGGTGACCCTAGGCGCCGCCCTGGGAAGAGTCCCTCACGCCCTTCACGTGACGAGGAGGGCCAGCATGCCCGTTGAGGTGCTGGCAAAAATGGCGGACAGCCGTAGGGCCGTGATAGGGCTCCTTCTAACATAGTTAGAAGTCTAAGCGCGTCACGGTCCACGCAGCTTTCGCTGCCACCCACACCAGCAGAAGCTCTAGCGCGCGCAGCTGCTCCTTGAATTTCATCCTGCTGCGGAGAAGCTCAAAGAATGGAGAGCCACTGTCTGAAGCCTCGTCGGCATCGCCAACAAAGATGAGCCGCGACCAACAGGGCCCGTAGGCCGTCACTCCGTCGAGCCACCGCATGCCAACGGTGGACGTGCCGGGGGCGATGCAGCCATGGTGCACTCTCCTCCTCCACACCAGCCACCGTGGGTGTCGATCCGTCACGATGACGCTCATGATGATGTCTCCATAGCATCGTCCGATCCGCGGACCCACCGCGACCAACGTCAAGTTCTACGGGAGTGAGCCCTTGAAAATGCTTGAACCACCATCGAGCGCCGGCGCGATGCGCGCCACCAGTTGGGCAGGCGGGAAGGGCCCACTATGGACCACCCAGCACCGGGAGGCTACGGTGGCCTACCCTACGAGGTGGGTTGTCCGACCTTCACCCGTGAGCTGTGGCAGTTCCAGTGGCCCTCCCACCGCACGTTCAAGCCCGACGTTGGCGAGAAGTACAACGGCAAGACTCACCCATCGGAGTTCCTCAACATCTACACCATCGCAATGCAAGCTGCTAAGGCCCACGACGATAAGGTGCTTCCCAATTACTTCTCGTTGGCACTCAAGCCCAATGTTATGTCATGGTTAATGCACTTGCCGGTGGACTCCATTTCTTCTTGGTCGGATCTGTGTAATGAGTTTGTTGGCGCCTTTACTGGAGGCCACCAAGCTCATGGCCAGGCGAGCGATTTGCACATCATCCGCTAGAAGGAAGGAGAAAACTTGCGCAAGTACATCCAAAGGTTCAGCCGAGTGCAGTATAACATCCCAGACGTTCATCCTGCCGCTGTGATCAGTGCATTCCATCAGAGTGTGCGCAACCGCAAGATGCGTGAGGAGCTGGCGATGAACAAGGTCAAGGATGCGGCCGAGCTTTATGTCCTGGACGATCGGTGCACTTGAGCTAAAGAGGGGAGGAAGTACCCCGGTGAGGACGCCAGCACGGAAACCGACTCCACAGATGACACCACCGCCCCAGCAAAGAAGGGTCGGCGCCGTAATAGAAAGCGCAAGGGCAAGACCGTGCTTGCCGTCAAAGGATCTGACGACACTGGCACTGCCAAAAAGGCCAAGGTAAGCGACCCCAACAAGGAGGTTGCCGGGTGTGCCGCTTGCCGGGCCTTGGCGGCTGCCGACAAGCCAGGGGGCTCCGACAAGCAGTATTGCAAGATCCACTGCACCAAAGGCCACGACCTCCAGAACTGCCGACAAGTTGAGCTGCTCTCTGAGAAGCAGAAAGCCGAATATGAACGGTGGGACAAGGAGAAGGGCCGAGATGGTACCGAAGGATTCGGCAAGAAGTGTGGCGGCCAAGGAGGCCGCCGTGGCAAGGATAATCAGCAAGAGAGGCCCGCCAGGGCCGCGACAAGAAGCAGGAAGATGATGATCATGATGAGGACGATGAGTCCGGTGACCACGAGTTTCAGAAAGCTACAGAGGCCATGTGCGTCGATGGTGGCACCTCGCTGCATGCATCCCACCACCAGCTCAAGCAGTAGGCGCATGAGATCACAGCGGTGGAGCCGTCACTCAACGGATGGAAGCCACTGAAATGGTCCAGCACGCCTATCATCTTCGACACCGAGGAACACCCTGACCGCACTACTGCAGTCGAGTGCTTGCCATTGTTGGTTTCACCAACGATCCGCAACCTCAAGGGGACAAAGATGCTGGTTGACGGCGGGGCCGGTCTGAACTTGATCTCGCCTGTTGTGATCAAGAGGCTGCAGATCCCTGATGGAGACCTCGAGGAGACGAGCAGTTTCAAGGGGTCAACCCGGGGAGGAGCCGGCCGAAGGGAAAGGTCACGCTGCCCGTGACGTTTGGAGGCGAGTTGAACTACAGGTCGGAGAGGATTGTCTTTGATGTAGCCGAGATCCCCTTGCCTTACAACAGGATCCTCGGCCGCCCGGCGCTAGCAGAGTTCATGGCGGCTTCTCACTACGCCTACAACACGCTGAAGATGCCCGGGCCGATGAACATCATCATCGTCCCCTCCGACAAGAAAGATGTGTTGATTTGCGCTGACCAACTCTACCAAGAAGTGGTTGCAGCAGCTGCCGCCAAGGCACTTGCTCCTGCCATTGAAGCCCCAGGAGGAAAGAAGACCGACGAGACTCCTCGCACCCACTCCGGAAAGCGCACCACTTCGGGGTGTTGCGCTCCCATCGACGACGTGCCAGAGAGCTCCACCGGCAAGAGCAAGAAGTCCAGAATTGCACCACCAAAGACCACGAAGGTCTCCGTCAAGGAGGACGGCACGGGAGGAGATTTTACCATAAGCTCCACCCTCGATGGCAAATAGGAAAGAGAGCTCGTCACTTTCCTGTGGGCCAATGTTGATGTGTTTGCATGGCAAGCATCCGACATCCTCGGTGTTCCCAGGGAAGTGATTGAGCACCATCTTGTTGTCTGTCCTCATGCACGGCCCGTCAAGCAGAAGGTCAGGAAGCAGGCTCTAGAGAGGCAGGAGTTCATCACAGAAGAGATCATGAAGCTAGAGGCGGCAGGCTTGGTAAGAGGGGTGCTCCATCCGACGTGGCTGGCCAATCCGGTAGTGGTGCGCAAGGTAAATTGGAAGTGGAGGCTGTGTATTGATTACACAGATATCAATAAAGCTTGTCCAAAAGATCCTTTCCCATTACCGCGCATCGACCAGATTGTTGACTCCACGGCCGGGTGTGACCTGCTATCATTCCTCGACGCCTACTCAGGGTACCATCAGATCTTTATGATAAGATAAGATGAGGAGAAGACAACATTCATCACCCCATGTGGTACGTATTGCTTTTTACGGATGCCTTTCGGGTTGAAGAGTGCTGGCTCGACTTTTGCAAGGGCAGTCCAAATTGGTTTTGAGCCCCAGCTACATAGAATTATGGAAGCTTATATGGATGACATAGTGGTCAAAACCAAGGACAAAGCAACACTTGTGCAAGATCTGGAGGAAACGTTTGCAAACCTGCGCAAGATCAACCTCAAGCTGAACCCTGAGAAGTGTGTCTTCGGTGTCCCGTCCGGAAAGCTTCTCGGGTTCTTTGTGTCGCACTGTGGGATTGAGGCAAACCTAGACAAGATCAAGGCCATCGAGCAGATTGAGGCACCTAAGCGGATCAAGGACATGCGTCGGCTCACTAGCTGCATTGCCGCCATGAGAAGATTCATCTCCAAGTCTGCTGAGCATGCCCTTTGCTTTTTCAAGATCTTGAAGAAGGCGGGCCCAATGGAGTGGACCCTGGAGGCTGAGGCAGCACTGCAGGATTTGAATAAATACCTCTCCTCTACCCCAGTGCTAGTTGCGCCTAAACCACGAGAATCATTGTTGCTGTACTTAGCGGCAACGAATGAAGTGGCTAGCGCCACACTAGTGGCACAGCGGGAGGTTGACGAAGAGGCGGTAGCAACGGCAGAGTCGACGGATGGCGAGCCAGAACCCTCCCCGGCAGGGCTTGGTCCCGTCAAGACTGAGCCCCCGACAAGGATTGACACTAGTGTGACAGGGCCCGCGTGACTAGGTGAAGTGGTACAAAAGAAGAAGATGGTGTAGCACCCAGTTTACTTCGCCAGCTCCCTCTTGCAGGGGGCTAGGTCGAGGTACTCCGGTGTGCAGAAATTGCTCTTTGGACTCCTTATGGCCTCAAGGAAGCTGCGTCATTACTTCCAAGCACACGAGGTCACCGTTGTCACCCGCCTTCCGTTGCAACGGATACTGCATAACCCAGATGCAACGGGGAGGATTGTGGAATGGGCCCTGGAGCTGTCTAGTTTTGGTTTGAAGTTCAAAAGCACCTTGATGATTCAGAGCAGAGTCTTGGCGGAGTTCATTGTTGAATGGACCTCGATGCCCGACGAAGAGATCCAGGAGACCACTCTCCCCGTCAAGGAAACGAGTCGCAACTGGATTATGTACTTTGGTGGGGCTTTTTCGCTACAAGGCGCCAGTGCTAGTGTGCTGCTCGTCGCACCCACCGTAGAGCACCTCAAGTACGTGATCCAAATGCACTTTCCCAGGGAGATGTTGACGAACAACACTGCTGAGTACGAGGGATTGCTTGCCGGTCTCAGGATCGCGGCAGACCTCGGAATCAAGAAGCTCATCGTCAAGGGCGATTCGCTGCTTGTCGTCGGGCAGATCAACAAGTACTATCAGAGCTCGTTGATGGAAGCTTACATGGATGAAGTGAGGAAACTGGAGGAGCGCTTTGACAGTATACAGGCAGAGCATGTCCCTCGAGTGGAGAATGACACCGCCTACTACATGTCAAAGCGCGTTGCCCTCAAGCTACCTATGGAACCAGGTACCTTTGTGCTTCGGTTAACTCAACCATCCATTGAACCATCAATCGAGCAGAATAAGCGAAGGAAGTCCGGCCCCGGCAAGTACTTCCCTATCGAGCTCCCTGGAGCCTTCGGCGAAGGAGTTTCCGTGGACGCCGAGCCTGCCGTGGGACAACCGACTCCGGCGGGGCGCCAAGCCCCTGCCGTGGAGGCAACCGTTCCCGTGGTGGAAGAAATGCCTTTGGTCCTTGCCGTTGAGCCACAGGCTCCAGCATGGGCGCAGCATACCGTCTGATTCCTCCAAATAGGTGAGCTTCCTGAGGAGCAGGAAGAAGCAGAGAAAGTAGCCCGCCGGTCTGCTCTGTACCAGTTCGTTGATGATATTCTGTATAGAAAAGACTGCATGGAGTGAAATTGAAGTACATCTCCTGGGAGGAAGGACTGGAGCTGTTGGCGGAGATACATGGAGGCATATGTGGCTCCCACATAGGGTCAAGGGCCCTTGCCGGCAAGGCTTTTCGGCAAGGTTCCTTCTGGCCCACTGCCCTCCAGGATACGACGACACTAGTAACAAAGTGTGAAGCGTGTCAGTTCCATTCGAAGAAGCTTCAGCAGCCAGCTCAAGCCTTGCAGACAATCCCTCTCTCCTGGCCATTCTTGGTCTGGGGGCTCGACATACTAGGCCCTTTTCCCCGCGCCATCGGGGGCTTTGAGTACTTGCACATTGCAATCGACAAGTTCACAAAGTGGTCGGAGGTGAAAGCAGTAAGGAAGGTGACCACACAGTCACCCGTCAAATTATTCAAGGGGCTAGTTTGCCACCTTGGTGTGCCGAACAGAATCATCACCGACAATGGCACGCAGTTCACAAGCCACACCTTCATGCAGTATATTGAAGACCTCGACAGCAAGGTCTGTTTTGCTTCCGTGGCACACCCACGAAGCAACGGACAAGCGGAGAGGGTAAATGTTGAAGTGCTACATGGCCTGAGGACGAAGACTTTTGACAGGCTGCACAAGAGCGAAAGGCGCTGGATTGATGAGTTGTCGGCGGTTCTTTGGTCGATCAGAACAACACCAAATCGAGCCACCGGCCAGACACCCTTTGCCCTGGTTTATGGGGCAGAAGCAGTTCTCCCCATGGAACTCATATACGGGTCACCTCGAGTGCTCACTTATGATGAACTTGAGCAAGAGCGATTGCGGCAAGATGACGCAACGCTCCTCGAGGAAGATTGTCTTTGGGCGGCTGTGAGAGCAGCACGCTACCAGCAAGCCTTGCGCCGCTACCATAGCCGCAAGGTTCATGCCCAAAGCTTTGAGGAAGGCGACCTTGTTCTTCGGCGCGTTCAGTCGGCCAAGAATTCCAACAAGTTGACGCCAAAGTGGGAAGGCCCTTATCGGGTAACACGAGTCACCAGGCCTGGCGCAGTCCACCTGGAGACCGAAGATGCCATTCCAGTGAGCAACTCCTAGAACATCAAGCATCTTCACAAGTTTTACCCATAAGGTGCGACTGCCAGGCCCGCCAGCAAGCCACCTTTTGTACAAGCCTTGCCAGCAAGGCATGTAACCCTCTGTACAAAGCCAGGCGCAGACCCTGAGCATAAATAAACGAAGCGCTGGCGCCCTAAGTTATAGCATGCATGCTAGATTGAGTCTCTCCCTCGGTTAGGGTTGATAGTTCTTAGCGGCGACTAACCCCTACCATAGAGGTCGAGTTTGCGTCTCTTTGTTCCTATCCATCCTATTTGAGTCGTACATAAATGTTTCCGCCAAGCTAAGTGGAAGGAAGAGAACAAGCCGGCGCTCCGAACCCGGCAAGCCAAGCTTGTCGGGGGCTGAAGACACAAAGGTCCACCCACGGCAAGCTAGGGTTGCCGGGGGCTACAAATCCAGATAAGTTTTTCCTATCCCCTGTTATGCATTTCTGTATGAAGCTTGGGACATGTGAAACCTCATTTTGTTCCAAGGCTGCCGTGCTCCCTTCATTCCTGCCGCCCGAGAACTTCTTCTCGGTTCGGGATTTGGTTGTAGCCGCGGTGGCGAGGAAGCAAGCGTAGGGCCCACCCCTGCTTCGCCCCTGCCTCCGCCGAAGGCATGGATATGGTCGAATGGAGTAGGGGAGCGGCAAGGCCTGCTGCGGGGCAACGGTGTTTATGTTGAAAACAACAAGGATTTGTTCCTTCGTATGGGCTTTGCTCACACACACAAGACCCAGCAAGCACCCTTTCTTCATTAATATGTTCCATACAGGTACAGTTCATACGGAATGTAAACATAAACAGGGAGGTTACAAGTTTTAAACCTAACTAAGGCCCGTAGGCTTACTAACTGAAAATAGATAAGGTGCCTGTAATCCCTTTCTTGTCCCTCTCCTCAGGAAACGGAACAAGGAGACAAAAGGGCAGAAGGAGCACCTAAGAGAGGTACGAGCAGTAGAAGGCGCCAAGAGAACATGTCGGCGGCTGCCTAAGAGAGGGCTGGTTGTGGTGGTGCTGGAGGAAGAGCTAGAAGATGAGGCAGCGGTCCGTTAATACGCTACGAAGGTGTCGGTGCCATCGTACTCCGACTTGACGGCCCGCCACCTGCCTTCTACGGCCTTCCCACACCAGCCGCCCAGGGAGGCGACCCCGAGAAGTTCAAGGAGCCGGCTCCACTGAGAGAAGGAGCCCGGTGCAGATGTTGCTGCTGCCGGCACTGCCCCGGAGCGGCGGATCCGACACCTAGTCAGACCCGTCATCCTCTTGCCTGCTACCCTCATCGTCACTGCCGTTGTCCTCCTCGTCTCTCTCGCTTGAGGACGAGTCTTCATCATCCGAGGAGCTCTCCACGCAGCACTTCAGGCGAGTTCCGAAATCACCGAAGACCCTGACGGAGAGGAGGCCATTCTCCATTAACTTGAAGTAGAGAATGATCCCCGCTGTCAGGATGTGGATGCAAGCGAAGGTCTTCCATCCGTGGCGAAGATGCATGACATGAGGGGATGGGAAATCAACATTGGCCCATGTACCGCTATTCCCGCAGCCCCTCGTGTGCAGCCTCAGCGCCTGCGGCGGGTCAAGCTCCATCTCCCGAGCAAATGGGGTCGGGAGACGAAGACGAGGGCGCGCCGGTCGGCACATCCTGATGAAGAACTCGCAAGGGTTATCCCCGACATGGCCCTCCATTGGGGGAAGGACCGCTGGCAGAGGGGAGGCCGATGCGTCGCCCCGTCCTCCTCTTCCCCGAGCACCGCGGCAGCCTCAGCCTCGCCCCCTCCCCCTTCCCCTCACGACCGGCTCCGCTGCCACGGGCTCTTGGGGAGGAGCGACGCGTTGTCGAGCAGAGACCCTCGCCGCCACCAATGAAGCATCAGCGCGCCCTCTCACCATGGCAGAAGGCAACAATGAGAAGTGTTTTTTCATAATTAAGCATGACTTCTGCTTCTTCAACATGTAATTTTCGTATTTTTCAATTCGACTAGCTTATCCCATGCCATGCAAGATGCTATGTCTTGGAGAGGATGGATTTTGAAGATCATGAAAGTATGGAAACAAATATAGTTCACCTAAGGACCCATCATGGTTTCGATTTTGTTGTAAACTATACAATTCTGAGAGCATATCCCATTTTGGTTGCATGAATTGGGAAGCACTTTGCAAGATGTATGATTTTCATGAGGGTATGCTTATCACCTTGGATCTTGGTGATCCTGACATCGACGAAGATAATATGGACATTTGGGTCCTTGTTGATACGCTTCCAATTCTACAGCTATGTGAGCTTCTCAAACATAGTTATTAAGTAATTTATATTGTTTATTTAAAAATAGTTGACAGCTTATTTCCATTGATAGCTTATAATCATTCTTCAAATAATGTACGGAAGATGGTATACAGAACCTACTACACCGATGGTGCAGAATTAACTTATCAGGAGAAATATCATCTTATCTCATTTATTATTGATGTTGAGAATTACAATATCAATTATCAAACTCCTGCACATTATGGTCAATACATGCCACTAGTGCACGTGTTGAACTATGGTAACATCTATGGAGATGGCATGGTAAGATTTTTTTTAGTATTACGACATCCATGCATCTTTTGCATAAATTCTTCTAAAGCTAAACTACATTGGTAACTATGACGTTATTACTATTTTTTCAACAGAAAATCCCGAAGGATTGTGTGCCTCATCTCATGCTTCCGAAAGGTCACCTTGATGTTATTAGCTTATGGTCAGGTCTGCCTAGGCTTCACTACTGTTCATACCGAATTTCTAAAACCGATGAGGACATGACAATCAAAGTATGGAAAAAAATTATGGACAATCATAGGGAGCTACTTGGAACCAACATTGTGTGAAGCGTAAGAATTGGAGACAGGATAGTCTCCATTCTCCATAATGGAGATCAGGGCCTATCTTGTTTTATTCTATTTTACCTTAGAGAGGGTAGTTAGGTCCTAGCTAATACTCATGATCATGTGCTAAGAACAATTAAGTAGGGTTGGTTAGAGGACTATGATGATGATGAGTATGACTTGTTATTATGATAACGAGTAGAAGTTGTATGATGACGATGAGTAGGACTTGTTATTATGATACCAATGATGAGTTATTTATTATTATGATGATGCATGATGCTAAGTTGTTATATGAGCATGATGAGTTATTATATATATATATATATATATATATATATATATATATCAGTGGGTGAAATGAACATGGATTAGATTCAAGTGGAGGCAACATGTGGTGCACATCGAAAGTACTACTAATCCAAACTTGATCAAGTTTGGATTAGTAGTACTTTCCACATGCACCACATGTTGCCTCCACTTCAATCTAATCCACGTTTATTTCACCCACTTTTATATATAATAACTAATTATAGATAGAACTGGAATAGGGAAGTGAATGTTCAGGGAGGAGTTAGACCTCCTGTGCCCACCACTTAACCCGCCCGCGAGTCCTCAAGGCGGTAGTATCATAGGTGGCAGCGTTAGTATCAGTTCCACCCAGCGGTACTACCGCCTCAGTGCTACGACAGGAGGTCAACAACACTGCACTCAATGGTAGTACCATATACACGGGTGATAATACTGCTTGCGTGGTAGTACCGTTCCTGTCAGCGGTAGTACCACTTGCTACCAGAAAAACTGCTAGGGTCAAATTGGGAAAAGGGGGCTTAAGAAATTCTAAGAGGTTTGAGAGAGGGAAGGCTTGGGTTGGAGATAAAAACACACAACAAATGGAAAGGAATACTCCAAGGGCAAAAGCAATGAAACCGAGAGCCCATATGGAGTAGTCCAACACCCTAAGGCCTAAACCAAGAAAGCACAACTCAAAGCAAACGGAGCCAAGCCTCTCAAGGAGAGGGCGGTGACCAAAGTCACCTATGTTTGAGTTAATTGGTAGGGCACCGTGACGATTTTAACCTTGGGTCCATGACCAAAGCTCGCCTTTGAAGCACAAGTACCATCAAGAATGGCTAATGTGAAAGACTTGATCGATTTATGCATAATAGGGGGGAGAGTTCATTGAGAGAACAACACTCCCTGTATGTACATGCCTACATCTAGAACAAGATATCATGATGAATGCAGTAGGGTGTGCCTAGATTCAAGCCACATTGCTCGAATCAATGATATTTAGCTCATGCCTTAACTCACATCCAAAGGCTTCATGGAAATATCCGCTAGTTGCTCTTGAGTGTTGAAATAGATAATCTCAATCTCTCCCCGCTTGATGTGATCCTGGATGAAATGATGATGAATCTCAATGTGCTTCGTCTTGCTATGTTGCACCGGACTGTAAGAGATCTTGATAGCACTTTTACTGTCACATAGAAGAGGCACTTTTTCACAAGTGACACCATAATCTTTTAAAGTTTGCCTCATCAATAGCAATTGTGCACAACAACTTGGGGCGGCAACAAATACGTCTCCCTCGTATCTACTTTTCCTAACGCTTTTTCTCTTGTTTTGGACTCCAATTTGCATGATTTGAATGAAACTAACCCGGACTGGCGTTGTTTTTAGCAGAACTACCATGGTGTTGTTTTTGTGCAGAAATAAAAGTTCTCAGATTGGAACGAAACTTTGTGAGGATTTTTTTATTCAATAAATAAGAATTTCTGGAGCCAAGAACCACTGGGAGGGGCACTTGGGTGGGCACAACCCACCAGGGTGCCCCCCCTCCAAGCGCGCCCAGGTGGGTTGTCCCCACCTAGTGGCCCCACAAACTCCAACCTTGATACTATAAATTCACATATTTGGAGAAAAAACTCAGGGAAAAATAATTATCGCGTTTCACGAGATGGAGCCGCCGCCACCTCCTGTTCTTCATTGGGAGGCCAGTTCTGGAGTCTGTTTGGGGCTCCGAAGAGGGGGATCTTCGATCTTCGTCATCACCAACCCTTATCCATCGCCAATTCCATGATGCTCCCAACTGGGAGTGAGTAATTCCTTCGTAGGCTCGCTGGTCGGTGAGGAGTTGGATGAGATTCATCATGTAATCGAGTTACTTTTGTTAGGGATTGATCCCTAGTATCCATTATGTTCTGAGATTGATCTTGCCATAACTTTGCCATGCTTAATGCTTGTTACTTTTGGCCCGGGTGCCATGATTCCAGATCTGAACCATTTCTGTTATCACCATTGTATCTATGTTCTAGATCCGATCTTGCAAGTTATAGTCACCTACTACGTGTTATGATCCGGCAAACCCGGAGTGACAGAAGTTGGGACACTTCCCGGTGATGATCGTAGTTTTAGGAGTTCATGTATTCACTATGTGTTAATGCTTTGTTCCGGTTCTCTATTAAAAGGAGGCCTTAATATCCCTTAGTTTCCAATAGGACCCCACTACCACAGGAGGGTAGGACAAAATATGTCATGCAAGTTCTTTCCATAAGCATGTATGACTATTTATGCAATACATGCCTACATTATATTTATAAAATGGAGCTAGTGCTGTATTGCTCTAGGTTATGATTGTTATATGATGAATATCATCCAACGAATTCACCGATCCAATGCCTACGAATTTCTCTCATATTTTGCTAAGTTACTACTGCTATTGTTACTATTGCACTTGCTACAAAAATCATTGCTATCACCATTACTGTTAATATTGCTGTTGCTACTACTATCGAAACTATCATACTACTTTGCTACTGATCGCTTTGCTACAGATAATTAATCTCCAGGTGTGGTTGAATTGACAACTCAGCTGCTAATACTTGCAAATATTCTTTGGCTCCCCTTGTGTCAAATCAATAAATTTGGGTTGAATACTCTACCCTCAGAAACTATGGCGATCCCCTATACTTGTGGGTTATCAGCAACATACTCGGCCTCGGTGGAGGAGAGACACACACAATTTTTCTTCTTCGAAGACCTACTCACCAAAGAGAGACCAAGGAATTGGCACCCTCCGGACATTGACCTCCTATCCACAACGTCTACCGCCCAATCTGAGTCGTAATTACCCATGAGATCAAAACTTGCACCTTTGGGGTACCATATGCCAAAGTTTGGGGTATAAGCCAATTGAAAGATTCGCTTGACCACCACATAGTGACTTTCCTTAGGTGCGGCTTGGGACCTTGCACACATTCCCACACTCAACATAATATCCAGCTTAGATGCACAAAGGTAAAGCAAGGATCCAATCATGGAGGAATACACCTCATGATCCACCGCTTTACCATTGGGATCAATGTCAAGCTTGCACTTGGTTGGCATAGGAGACTTCAACGGCTTGACATCATCTAGCTTGAATCTCTTGAGCATGTCTTGGGTATACTTGGCTTGGTTGATGAGTGTTCCTTCTCTTCTTTGCTTGACTTCAAACCAAGAAAGAACTTCAACTCTCCAATCATAGACATCTCAAACTTCTTAGTCATTAGTGCGGCAAACCCATCATTGAAAGATTTGTTAGGAGAATCAAAAATAATATCAACATATAGTTGACATGTGAACAAATCCCCTTTGACCTTTTTAGTAAAAAGAGTGGGATCGATTTTCATGCTAATCGAAAGTGGTTGTTAATAAGACTTGATCAACCTTATTAATGAATAATTTTTGAAAGGTATGAAGTTGATGAATTTAGTAAGCACTACCTTCTGTCCTTATCTTTTGTTTTCTGTTTTTATTAGTTAAAAAATGCCATGCTTTGTCTGTTTTCTGAATTTTCTGTGCAATAAAAAAATGACCCAAAAATAAAAGTTCTCGGAATGCTCTGAAAATTTAATCTGCTTTTTTCTAAATATTTAAGATTTTTTGGTGCAAATAACATCAAAGGGGGTGCACCAGGTGGGCACAACCCACCTGGGCGTGCCAGCGCCCCCAGGCGCGCCCTAGTGGGTTGTGGTCCCCGCGTGCCCCCCTCACTTATCTATTCATCCATGTCATCACCTACCTCCAGAAGAAAATCACCATTGCTCTCTCTCTCTGTCTCTCTCTCTCGTGTTCTTGCTCTCAAACCCGCGGATTTCGATCTCTTTGCTCGAAGCTCCATTTCCGAAACTGCTTCGGGGGATTGTTGCTTGGTATGTGACTCCTCTATTGGTCCAATTAGTTTTTGCTTTAGTGGTTTATATTTTGAATAATTAGTTACTCTTGGTGCTGCTGTAGATGAGCTTGCATGTTGAATTCTTAGAGTTCTAAGTGTTTGAATGATTTATAGGGCCTCTATGCATCCCTATGAATAGTTTCTATCAATCTTGTGAAGTTTTGTTGAGAAAAATTTTGTGGACTAAAAATTTCAGAATTTTGTTCATAGGAAAAAGATGAGTTTCTTTAGGAAGTTTGCTTCCAAGAAGAACTCCAAGGGAGTTATTGGGGAGTCGTCGGACAATGACCTCCACACCATGCGAATAGCCGCACAACCCATTCATGGATGGAGCCGGAATCCTCCAAGAGTTTGCACAATATGCTGCTAATGCTGGCATAACCGACTTCATCGCAGCTGGGTGTGAACAATATCATCTCCTCACAAATTCCTTTGTGCAAAGTTTTCATTTCATAAGTAGGAATAATCCTCCTGAGGTGTGGTTTAATTTATATGTTGAAACCCGTCAGATACCACTTACTGAAATTTGTGACATATGCTTGATCCCTTCCGATAGGGATTTAAGAGAGCCTAGGCCCACATAATTTGATGGTTTTTACCGCACTCTGACAGTGGGGGATGATAGAGGGGTGTCGGGTGTCACGGCCACTAGCTTACATTTTCCTGCTGTGCATTATTTTGCTCTTTTCATTACGAAATGTTTGCTTGCTAGGGAGAAGGTAGGTGCACTTAGTGCCCCAGATTTTGCTATCTTACACTGTGCACTTTACTGCGATAACACTTATAGCTTGGGAGCTATTGTGGCACGTCGCCTCCACATCAACAAATTCAAGGGTAAAATTCATGGCGGTATTTATGCTACTCGCCTAGCGAGTCACTTTAACATTCAGATACGCCGTCATGATTATACCTTACCCAAGGTTTACCTAGACCGCTCTGCTATGGCACATCACCACTTTATTGATTATATCTTGTCTTGGCAGTACCAAAGTGAATGATTTGTCTTTATCGTACTAACCTATCTCACGAAGTTCTGTTAAGTTTTGTGCGATTGTAGTTTTCAAGTTTTGGGTGAGGTATCGATATGAGGAGAATAAGGAGTGACAAAACCCTAAGGGGATGCCTAAGGCACCCCAAGGTAATATTCAAGGAACATCCAAGCAACTAAGCTTGGGGATGCCCCGGAAGGCATCCCCTCTTTCGTCTTCAACATTATCGGTAACCTCACTTGGAGCTATATTTTAATTCATCACATGATATGAGTTTTGCTTGGAGCATCATTTCCTTCTGTTGAGATTTACTTGATTTTATTTAGAATAAGATTTTGTATCTTTTTTCAATGAAAGTGTCAAGTATAGCCTTTACCATGCTCAATTTGCAAGTCTATATGTTGTTGTTTTGAAAATACAAAGTTTTCTGTCATTGTCTGAATTCTTTAAAAATGTCAGAATGTGATAAAATCTTGGAAGTTTTACTCAGTAAGATATGATAAATTTTCTACAGTGTGGTAAATTTTCAAAAAATTTGGAGTTAAAGAAGTATCAATATTCTTGCATTCTTTACAGACTGTCATGTTTAGACAGATTGTTGTTATGGTTGCATTGTTTGCACATGTTTGCTTGTTTAATGATTCTATTTGAGGATAGGAGTATGAAATATGCAGAGGTATTTAGTATGCAATGTCAAATTATAATTTTAGTGATTTTCTACAGTAGAGAATGATAAGGTTTTGATGTGATTTATACTAACTTATCTCATGAGTTCTTGTTGAGTTTTGTGTGGATGATGTTTTTAAGAATTAGGGAAACCGTGATATGAGAGGAATTAAGGAGACACAAAAGCTCAGGCTTGGGGATGCCCAAGGCACTCCTAGTTAATATTTCAAGAAGTCTCAAGCATCTAAGCTTGGGGATGCCCCGGTTGGCATCCCACCTTTCTTCTTCAACAATGATCGGTCAGTTTTGGTTGAGCCTAAGTTTTTGCTTCTTCACATGATATGCGCTATCCTTGGAATGTCATTTTATTTTTTTGCTTGTTGTTTTAATAAAATACTTAAGATCTGAAATTCTTAAATGAGAGAGAGTCTTCACATAGTTACTTCATTATTTGACTACTCATTGATCTTCACTTATATCTTTTTGAAGTAGTTTGTCATTTACTCGCATGCTTAGGTTATGAATTTAGTCCTAATATGATGGGTATCCAAAAGGGATATAATAAAAACTTTCATGAAGAGCATTTAATATATGAGAAGTTTGATTCCTTGCAATTGTTTTGAGATATAAAGATGGTGATATTAGAGTCAAGCTAGTGAGTAATTGTGGATTGGTAGAAATACTTGTGTTAAAGTTTGTGATTCCCGTACCATGCACGTATGGTGAACCGTTATGTGATGAAGTCACAACATGATGTATTTTTTTATTGTCTTCCTTATGAGTGGCAGTCGGGTACAAGCAATGGTCTTTTACTACTAATCTATCCCCCTAGGAGCATGCGTGTAGTACTTTGTTTTGATGGCTAATAAATTTTTGCAATAAGTATGTGAGTTCTTTATGACTAATGTTTTGCCCATGGATTATACGCACTCTCACCCTTCCACCATTGCTAACCTCTCTAGTACCGCGCACCTTTCACTGATGCATTAAGCCCACCATATACCCTTCCTCAAAACAACCACCATACCTACATACTATGGCATTTCCATAGCCATTCCGAGATATATTGACATGCAACTTCTACCATTCCATTTATAATGACACATACCATCATTGTCATATTGCTTTGCATGATCATGTAGTTGACATAGTATTTGTGGCAAGGCCACCGTTCATATTTTTTATACATGTCACTCTTGATTATCACACATCCCGGTACACCGCCAGAGGCATTCATATAGAGTCATATTCTGTTCTAAGTGTTGAGTTGTAATTCTTTAGTTGTAAGTAAATAAAAGTGGGATGATCATCATTATTAGAGCATTGTCCCATGTGAGGAAAGAATGATGGAAGCTATGATTCCCTCTCAAGTTGGGATGAGTCTCTGGACTTTATAAAAGAATAAAAGAGGCCAAAGAAGCCCAAATAAATAAATAAAAAGAGGCCAAAGAATCCCAAACAAAAAATAAGAGAAAAGAGAGAAGAGACAATGTTACTATCCTTTTTCCACACTTGTGCTTCAAAGTAGCACCATGTTCTTCATGATAGAGAGTCTCCTATTTTGTCACTTTCATATACTAGTGGGAATTTTTCATTGTATAACTTGGTTTGTATATTCCAATGATGGGCTTCCTCAAATTTCCCTAGGTCTTCGTGAGCAAGCAAGTTGGATGCACACCCACTTAGTTTCTTTTTGAGCTTTCATACACTTATATCTCTAGTGCACCTGTTGCATGGCCATCCCTACTCACTTGCATCGATATCAATTGATGGGCATATTCATAGCCCATTAATTTTCCTAGTTGATGCGAGACTTTATCCTTTTTTGTCTTCCCCTCACAACCTCCACCATACTCTATTCCACCTATAGTGTTATATCCATGGCTCATGCTCATGTATTGCGTGAAAGTTGAAAAATCTTAAGAACATTAAAAGTATGAAACAATTTCTTGGCTTGTCATCGGGGTTGTGCATGATGAAATATTTTGTGTGATGAAGATAGAGCATGGCCAGACTATGTGATTTTTTTAGGGATAACTTTCTTTGGCCATGATATTTTGAGAAGGCATGATTGCTTTATTAGTATGCTTGAAGTATTATTGTTTTTATGTCAATATTAAATTTTTTTGAATCTTATGGATCTAAACATTCATGCCACAATAAAGAAGATTACATTGATAAATATATTAGGTAGCATTCACACTTCATAAATTCTTTCTTTTATCATTTACCAACTCGAGGACGAGCAGGAATTAAGCTTGGGGATGCTGATACGTCTCCAACGTATCTATAATTTATGAAGTATTCATGCCATGTTTACAACAATTTTATATGGTTTTGGTATGGTTTGATTAGAACTAACCCGGACTGACGCTGTTTTCAGTAGAACTACTGTCGTGTCATTTTTTTGCAGAAATAAAAGTTCTTGGAATGGGCTGAAAATTTACAGTGATATTTTATGGACCAAAAGAGACCCCCGAAGCACCGGAGCTGGGCCAGGAAGTGACCGAGGAGGCCACAAGCCTACTAGCCGCGCCCTACCCCCAGGGCGTTAGCTCCAGGTTTGTGGGCCCCTCGGGCACCGCCTTGACGTGAGACCGATGCCAAAAATTCTTATAAATACCCAAACCTCTGAAAAGAAGCCTAGATTGGAAGTTCCGCCGCCACAAGCCTATGTAGCCACGAAAAACCAATTGAGAGCCCGTTCCGGCACCCTGCCGGAGGGGGAAATCATCACCGGAGGCCATCTTCATCATCTCGACGGTCTATATGACGAGGACGGAGTAGTTCACCCTCGGGGCCGAGGGTATGTACCAGTAGCTATGTGTTTGATCTCTCTCTCTCTCTCATGTTCTTGATTTGGCACGATCTTGATGTACCATGAGCTTTGTTACTATAGTTGGATCATATGGTGTTTCTCCCTCTCTGCCTTCTTGTGATGAATTGAGTCTTGCTCTCTGAGGTTTCATTATGTTGGATTGGGTATTGGATTTAAGAACACTTGATGTATGTCTTGCGATGGGATATTTGTGGTGACAATGGGATGTTCTATTGATTTACTTGATATATGTTTTGGGACTCAACTCACGGATTCCCTAGGTGACATTGGGGTAATCTATGCATAGGGCTTGATGCACGTTTTCATCATACGTTCTCTGATAGAAACTTTGGAGTGATTCTTTGTTGCACGTTGAGCGATTGTTATATGATCCAATTATGTTATCATTGTTGAGAGAATTTCCACTAGGAAAGTATGAACCCTAGGCCTTGTTTTCAAGCATTGCAATACAGTTTTGCTCACTTTTGTTACTAGTTACCTTGTTGTTTTTATATTTTCATATTACAAAACCTATATCTACTATCCATATTGCACTTGTATCATCATCTCTTCGCCGAACTAGTGCACCTATACAATTTACCATTGTATTTAGTGTGTTGGGGACACAAGAGACTCTTTGTTATTTGGTTGCAGGGTTGTTTGAGAGAGACCATCTTCATCCTACGCCTCCCATGGATTGATAAACCTTAGGTTATCCACTTGAGGGAAAATTGCTATTGTCCTACAAAACTCTGCACTTGGAGGCCCAACACGAGTCTACAAGAAGAAGGTTGCATAGTAGACATTAGTAGGTTCATCTCAAAATCTACCGAGCGTGCCTTGCCGTTCTTCAAAATTCTAGAGAAGGCTGGTCCAATGAAATGGACTCCAGAGGCTGAGGCTGCGCTGTAGGAGTTGAAAGCTTACCTTTCCTCTGCTCCAACCCTGGTCGCACCCAAACCACAAGAGCCGTTGCTGCTGTACCTGGCGGCAACAAATCAAGTGGTCAGTGCTGCCTTGGTGGCGCAGAGAGAAGTGGATAGCAAAGAAACTACCGTGGCAGAATCACCTAATGATGATCCAACTTTGTCCCCGGCAGGGCTTGACGGCAACAACGAGAGGGAGATGCAAATCGGCGCTAATAAGCGGGAAGGGTTAGCAAGAAAGAAGATGGTGCAACGACTAGTTTACTTTGTCAATTCCCTTCTGTAGGGGGCTAGGTCAAGGTATTCTGGGGGTCCAAAAGTTAATCTTTGGCCTCCTTAGGGCCTCGAGGAAACTGCGCCATTACTTTCAAGCTCATGAGATCACAGTTGTGACCCGCCTTCCGCTGTAGCGAATCTTGAGGAACCCCAAAGCCACCGGGATAGTGCATCAAAACCACAACTGTGTTTCGTCAAGTTTGTTGTTTTAACCTTCAATAAGGACCGGCCGTAGTCAAATTCTATTCAACTAAAGTTGGAGAAACAGACACCCGCCACCACCTTTATGCAAAACTAGTTGCATATCTGTCGGTGGAACTGGTCTCATGAACGTGGTCATGTAAGGTTGGTCCGGGCCACTTCATACAACAATACCGCTGAATCAAAATAAGATGTTGGTGGTAAGCAGTATGACTATCACCGTCCACAACTCTTTGTGTTCTACTCGTGCATATCATCTACGCATAGACCTGGCCTGGATGCCACTATTGGGGAACATAGCATGCCAAAAAAAATCCTATGCTCACGCAAGATCTATCTAGGAGATGCATAGCAATGAGAGGGGGAGATTGTGTCCAGGTACCCTGTAGAACGAAAGCGGAAGCGTTTGTTAACGCGGTTGATGTAGTCAAACTTCTTCTTGTTTCGACCGATCAAGTATCGAATGTACGGCACCTCCGAGTTCTACACACGTTCAGCTCGATGGCGTCCCTCAAACTCTTGATCCAGCAAAGTGTCAAGGGAGAGTTCCTTCAACAAGACGATGTGGTGATGGTGATGGTGAAGTGATCCGTGCAGGGCTTCGCCTAAGCAGTACGTGAATATGACCGGAGGCATAAACTATGGAGGGGGCCGCGCGCACATGGCTAACAATGTTTGATGTGTGTTCTAGAGGTGCCCCCTCATATATATAGGTTGGAGGGGAGGAGAGGCGGCCAAGGGGGTGCCCCAAGTAGGAGGAATCCTACTAGGGCGCCTCCCAATTCGGCCTCCCCCCTTTCCTATTCCTATTTGGAGTAGGAAGGGAAGAGGGGGGAGGGGGAATCATATTCCCTTTTTCCTTTCCTTCTCCAATTTGGCCAGCCCATATGGGGGGCGCACCAGCCCCTTTGTGACTGGTGTGTTTCCCCTCTTGGCCCATAAGGCCCATATCTTTTGTCGGGGGTGCCCGGAACCCCTTCCCGTGACCCGATAAGTACTCGGTGCATCCCGAAACACTTCCGGTGTCCGAATACCATCGTCCTATATATCAATCTTTACCTCTCGACCATTTCGAGACTCCTTGTCATGCTCGTGATCTAATCCGGGACTACTAACAACATTCGGTCACCAAATCACATAACTCACATAATACAAAATCATCATCAAACATTAAGCGTGCCGACCTTACGGGTTCGAGAACTATGTAGACATGACCGAGAAACCTCTCCGGTCAATAACCAACAGAGGAACCTGGATGCTTATATTGGTTCTCACATATTCTACGAAGATCTTTATCGGTCATACCGTAATGACAACATACGTTATTGCCTTTGTCATCGGTATGTTACTTGCCCAAGATTCGATCGTCGCTATCTTCATACCTAGTTCAATCTCGTTACTGGCTAGTCTCTTTACTCATTCCATAATACATCATCCCACAATAAACTCTTTAATCACTTTGCTTGCAAGGCTTCTTGTGATGCGTATTACGAGAGGGCCTAGAGATACCTCTCGGATAATCGGAGTGACAAATCCTAATCTCGATCTATGCCGACCCAACAGACACCTTTGGAGATACAGGCTGGCTACGTCTCGCATGGGGGCTCGATCGACTTCAGTAAGCAGCAGCAGCGATCGATCGCTCGAGTTTAGTTAGCAGTAGTGAAGGAATGGTTTGAGTTCAGTCAGCAGCAAATGAATTGCTCGGGTTCAGTTAACAACCAAGGGATCGATCACTCGGGTTTAGTAATGTAGCTAGTGCGATCGCTCGGGTTCAGTTAGGAGCCAATGCCTCGCACACACACACACATATGAGAGAGAAATGCGCAAACCACAGTGCATCGTTCAGCCCGACCACCCACCGTAACCAGGAACTCCCTGCTATTTTCCTCTCCCTCGCTTCTACCACGATTTTTCCGTCATGGACAGCCCATAGAATGTCATGTAGGTGCGTCCCCGGCCCGTCCAGGACGAAAAACCCATTTCCTGTCATGATTTTTTCTCATAGAAGTGGGAGCCCACCACATCTATGATGATACGTGTTTTTGTCACAATTATCGTTATAGAAGTGTCATAAGCATGACATAATTTTTTTCGTTCAAGCCAAAATGTCATGGATGTGTCTTTTTTTATAGTGTGTCAAAGACTTCCATTGATCCTTCACCAAATACCTGGGACTGCAAGGCTCATGCCTCACCCCATACCTTACCCGACTACTCACACATGGAGATCAGATCATGAGAAGGACATATCTTGAGATTGATTGATTGCAATATGTCTTACAATAGATGCCTTGTGTGATGCACGATTGCAAGTATGAACTAGATGAGAGAGGGCTATGGTGGTGGAGATGGCTATGGAGGTGAAAATGGTGGCGGCTGGGGTTTGTGGATGAAGATGATGAGGAATGGGTTGTGGCTGTACTCGACGCTCCTCCTTTGCTCACTCTGTTGAAATTTCAATAGGGTCCCCTTAATAAAATTTGTTCAGGTGGACGAGCTGCCTCAGTTTCCGTGCCAAACGACCGCTCATGTGAGCGCCCGCGGTCACATGGAACGCCATCTTTTGCTCTGGAGTCCTCCTGACGCCTCCTAATGATTTGTTTCTTCTCCATTTTCCTTCCTTTCCTTTTTCCCACGCGATATCTTCCGTTTTAGCCCATTTCTTGTGGAAAAAAAATTAAAGAGAGGATTTTTGGAATCCTTTGCATTCATTAGTGGCAATATCGGAGTGAATATCTCTCTTCTAGTGAAATAACTAAAAATAACACTCATCAACTCCCCCAAGGTTAAAATTGGTCGTCCTCGAGCAACATAGAGAGAAATCCGAATCATAAGGAACTCAGTTGTTTAAACCAAAATAACGAGAAGGTTTTGGTTCACTTACGATCGGTATGCCTATATAGCCCTTCACTTCTTGACATGAAAACTTATCGTACATATGGCGGTGGCATGGTTATAGTGCAAGTGTTAGTGAAGTAAAGATAATCAATACAAAGTTTCCAATCTACTAGATAAAACAACTTTGCAACACTTCATTTCTTTTAATCTAGACAACACTTGCTTGTCAAGAATGCACGAAAGAGTTCCTTAAGATAGATCCATGAAAACATAAGTTAGGGAGTAGAAAGCATGTAGTGAAACATGATGCTCAAGTGCTCTTGAACACACCCACAATTGTTTCCTCCTCTAGTCTCTTAAACACTTTGTTTCAAGCATTGTTTGATGGAACTTTGATTGTCACATGAAGGAGATTATGCCAAATAAGCTCATGTTCATGTAGGCGGGCATGCTCCTCAGGGACGTTGCGAGGTTTCTCATATCATCAATAGAGCCCTAAAGGTTGTTGAGGTCCGCATAGGTGGTGTAGTCTTGTTGGGGCTGCTCTTCCTCTTAGTCGGTGGCGAGTTCTTCTTCATCTACTTTTTCAGGTTCTGTACCTTCTTGGTTAGAAGCTGCATCTCCTTCCTGTGCAACATAATGAAATTGTATGCTCGATGGGGAAATGATTAGGCATAGGTGTGGGTAACAAGTACGCCACTCCAGGAATCTTGATACAATGACGGCCATTATGAACTACTACCATACCAACGTTAGTAAGTACATGAATGTTAACAACGGTGTTAGCGACAATGGGGCGGAGGTGACTGTAGTCAAGGGCAAGGGAGTTGGCCTACATATTGATCACTCCTCCACACACGATATCTCCTTGTGCATGATTGGCTTGATGTGCGAGGTGTAGCAAAAGTATTGCCCCTAAGTTGGGCGAATAACCGACGTCTAGGTTTGCCGCTTTCCCGAGAACTAGCATGTTCTCATCATTCACCTTAGAAAATTCTCCTCGTGCCTGCAACGAGTTAGTGATAGCATAGTAGAAATAACGTATAGCCGGACTTTCAATGCAACTGGCTCTTTGCTTAGAGCCACGATAACTCATCCTACAAAATGATTGCCTTGGGTGCGGGTCAGTGAAATCATAAACATATCTAATATCAACATCATTGTTGGGTAAGCCAAAATAATTACACCACTCAAAAAAAGTGATGTTAAAGTCTTGGTCAAGGAGACGGAAAGTGATCCTCTCCTCCTCATATGCATTTGGCACCGATCCAACATTGTGCGAGAGAGTACATACTAAGGAACTCGTTAATCGTTCGTAAGTCTCACATGCCTGATGAACAAAATGGTGCAACCCGGCATTATGACAAAGCAAATTAAAATCACGAGTGATACCTATCTTGGCAAAAGTATTCACACAAGCCCATTTGGTTTCTTCGATCTTCCTTGTTGTGAGCTTTTGGAACTTCTTCCTTGCTCCATGGTCGGTGAAGATGATCCCCTAAGTGAAAACTTGTTATGGTTGCGCGGTGGATGAACTTGAATCACTGTGTATGCGAGAAGACCTCCATGTAAACATTGTAAATCGATGACACTGAAGGTCCTTTGAACTGAAAACGAACGAGTAGAGAGATCGGGCCAAGTTTTGCTAGGGTTTGGAGAGGTTTGGAGGAAGAAGAAGAATAAAAGAGAGAGATGGGAGGGAAATACCTCCTTCCTTGGGCTTATTAGAGCCGCCAGGGTTCCAAACGACCGCTCATACGAGCGCAAGCGCCCGCATGGAACGCCATCGTTCTCCCTGATCACTTACCTGCACATATGCATAGACGAAACGATCGCTCGAACAGGCGCCAACTTTTGTTTTGAACGTTCTCGTTCGTTCTGTTCTTTCTATGCTTCTGGTCGAGGATACCAAACGACCGCTCGAATGGGCATGAGCGCCCGTTTGGAACTCCGTCGAACGCTCTAGACTCGTTGGTGGTTTCTTCATAGAATCAAAACGACCGCAAAAACGAGCGTGCGTGTCCATTTGAAACGTCGTCCTTCACTCTTTTGTCTCTTTTGTTTTGCGCCGGAACCTCCTATAGGTCAAATGGCCGCCCATACGGCCGTTGCGGTCGCAGGAAGGGCCGTCTTTTGGTCTGTTTCTTCTGAAACTTGGATTTTTCTTCTCCTGTGGTGTTAGTTTCATAGCAATACATAGACATATATCCAGACATTCAAATATCAACTATAGCATATAAATCATCTTGCACAAGGCTAAGCCTTCATTAGAGCAACTCTTTCAAACTAACTTCTTGACATGGAACTTCAATCACTCTTTTATTAAGAGAAACAAAAACTTACTTGTCTACTTTATTCACGTGGGCTGCCTCCCACGAAGCACTTGTTTTCGGTCAGATAGCTCAACTGTAGTGGTGATCAAGGTGGTGCTAGAACACCGAGATCATAGCTTCTGGCCTTCAGAATGATGCCTCCTCCTGTGTAGGTTTTCAATTTTTTTCCTGGGGAAATGACTTATAAAGGGATCTTTAGCTGGTAAATCAAAATGAACATTCCCCTCAAACACATTTATCACACCTTTAATAGTCCTTAAAAAGGTCTATTGAGAATTATAAGAGCAATTAGATCTTCAGGAATATCTACTGTAACTAAATCAATCATGACAGGGCAATCGTTAATTTGAACTATGACTCCATGCTTAATGCCTACTGCCTGAGTAAAAGTAGAATTAGTCATATTCTATATAATTTCAGTACTAGCATAAGGACCAAAATTGAGACTATCATAAACAGATTTGGGGATAGTGGAAACACTTGCCCCTAGATCACATAAAGCATTGAACTCATTAAGTCCTATCTCAATCTCTATAGTTGGTTCAAAAGCATCCTCTTTCTTAGTTGATAACTTACTGAATAACTGTTTTTCACCATCAAGTTCACGTACCTTGGTTCCAACATATTCAACAAAGACATTATATGCCTTATCGTTAGTTACCTTCGGTAGTGGATACTTCATGGATATCATCTGGATAAAATTTGCAACGGTATAATTGTACTCTGGCACATGACTTGTTCAAGTACCTCAACTTTCTCTTCGTTGCTTCTTACCATTTTAACTTCTTAAACCGGGTAAGGCCCCGGTTTACCTGCAAACTTGGCCAAAATCAAGGTTTGACTCTCTGCTGTCTTTGCCACTTGTGCATCCATATTCTTGGACCTGGATTCAAGTATCTGCACATCATTTATTAGTCCAACAACCTTACCGGTCAATTGACCGAGTAAGCTATCATGATTCTTCAAGATATTCTTGAAGTTTTCATTCTGCTCAGTCTGGCTAGCAATAAAACTTTTAAGGTTTTCTTCAAGAGTATTTCTATTGCTACCATTAGCTCCACCAAAATTACTTGATACTCCTCCATTATTAGGATAAGGAAGTTTAGGAGCATAACTATTATTTTCCAATTGGATTATAGCTATTACGAGCAATAAAATTCATATCACTAGTATTTTCATCAGTGATGGCACTGACATTTACCTCCTTTTACCTTTCATCAAAGAGATAAGTTCTTCTAACTTGGTTGTCAACTCTAAGCTATTTTCTTGTATAGCATTCACCTTCTTGGTGGTGGTCCTTTCAACATGCCATTGGGCATGGTTCTCTTGCATATCATCTACATCTAGTATTTTCTTGACATCTTCTATGGGTTTTCCCATGATTGTTCCTCCTGCACCTATATCAAGCATACCTGCATCTTCAGAAGCAGAGCCTCCAAATTGGTCATGTTGAACCATGTAAACTAAGTTCGGTTTGATCTCATATTCTGCAGCTGCAACATCAGGTTATGCTATTGGTTCACGCATGAAATTGATGCTATGAATAGCGAACTCCCAAGATTAGGAGCCATAGTAACTTTTTTGGATTTTTCTACTGACAAGACTTGCAACAAAACAAAACTTAAAATAAAACTGAAAAGGTGAAGACAAAACTGAAAATTAATTATAACGAAAACTCTAAACATAAAGACTAGGAATACTAGACTCCTCCTCGGCAACGACGCCAGAAAAAAGGGCTTGATATCTCCTTTTTGTTGACTTATTGGAACTAAAAAGAGTATCCCGCACCTATTTCCCCCTAGGTGACCCTGGGTTATCGAACCCACGAGAGAAAGATTTTCTAGAAGCGATGGTCTCTAGCAAGCTTTTGTCGTGTCAAATCCATCTTTTGACCAGACCATCAAGCAAATATTGATTCAAACACTTATAATAAAAAGAGGTACGGTGATGAGTTATTAATGGTTACAACCATGTATTGGTGTTGGAATAAAAAATGATATTAGTTTGTGATCGGAAAACCACCCATTAAGAGGTGTTTGCTTCGTTTGAAATGGGGATGTGTCCAAATAACATCCTGACTGGCACGAGTCCTGCATCAAGAATCAGTTGTCCTGTTGAAGACCCTATTCGTCTTGCGGGGTTGCCCCGATAATTAAGATAGATATGTCAGACAAAAACTTTGGGCGTTTAATGACTACACCTTATGAATTCCAAGGATATGGTTTGTGTTACCTTACTAAACCTTGCTATCACCGGTGTTCTGAATAATACTTTATGGTCCCCTTGCTTCTAGCCTCACCGGTGCTTGATCTTGCAAGAATGAAGATCACGGACCAGACAAAAGATACTTCATGAAGCAATTTTATTTTACACATACAGCGCTCCTCGTTTCCAAGGAGTTAGACGGACAAATTAAATTTTCCGCGCGCTACGAAATGCTTGGACGATGGTTGGACAGGACTGGCCGAGTGACACGCTACAGTCTGATAAACCATCCAGGTATCCAACGGGAGCATGCCAAGCACATGCCAAAGGCTGTTCCTTTCCTTCTGTCAGAGCAGAGCCAGCGCCCTTCCCTTCCCTCCCCTTCCCTCGGACTCTTCGACCGGCTTCACCAAAGCATTCCCTCCCCCAAAATCACCCAAAGCCCTCTCCGGCCCGCTCTCCTCTTCAGCTGCTACCAAATCCATCGCCGCCGCCGCCTCCGCGGAAATGCTGCTCCCGCTCCGTCGCCTCTCCGGCCACCTCCGCCGCGCCGCCTCCGCCTCCGCGCTGCTCCCGCCCCGTGGCCTGCACGGCCACCTCCGTCGCCCCCTCTCCGCCGCCTCGCCCCCTCCCTGGGCGATGATCTACCGCATATCGGTCACGCCGAACACCACCCGAGACGCGTCCTTCTGGCTCGCGCCGCCGCCGTCAGCCACTCTCTTCTCCCTCCCCGAGCGGGTGTTCAGCAGCATGGAGCACCCCCGCGCCGGCGGGTACACCGACAACTACGCCAGCGTCGTCTTCGCCTCGAGCGGCGACGGCCTCCTCCTCCTCAAAGCTACCTGGCATCGCTTCAGCGCTCACGCCAGCCTGGACAGCCCAAGGCCAAGGGAAGTGCTCGCCAAGGAGGAGCACGTGCTCTACGTGTGCAACCCCGTTACCGGTCAGCTGGTCCGCCTCCCGCCCTCCTGGGGCACGAAGCATTTGACAACGGCCACGGGGCTCCTCACCCAAGCCGACCGTGGGCGCGGGCCGCCTAAGAGGTACGCCGCCGCCGAGCTCATCGAGGCGCTCAAGGACGACGTGGTGCACTTCGTGTTGTGTCGGTTCCGCTCCGAGACTGGAAAGTGGGACGTCAAGGAGCGGCTGTCCCCGCTGCCGCCTGGGCGACTGATGCGCATGAGGAATCACGAAGTGCTGGCTTTCGCAGGCCGTCTGTGGTGGGTGGACGTGAGCTGGGGCGCCGTCTCCGCCGACCCGTTCAAGGACGAGCCTCAGCTCGGCCATGTCAAGCTGCCGGAAGGCAGCGAGCTTCCTGACCAAGACGCCAATGAGGGGTTAGAGCTTACCAAGCACAGACGCATGGGGGTCAGCGACGGCAGACTGCTATATGTGGAGGTTTCAGAGGAGGAGCCATTTCAGATCAAGTCGTTCGTGCTGGATGGTGAGAGCGGCCCCTGGGCGCTGCAGCACCAGGTGTCTCTTGACACGCTGTGGCCCAATGGTGGGGATGGTACCAAGGAGAGGCCTTTGGTTGTGGCCATTGATCCCCTCAACACTGACCTGCTGTACCTCAACATGGGCAGTGAAGAAATTGTTAGCGTCGACTTGCGCAGGAACAGGGTCATTGGTGCGTATTCTGTGTTGAGCAGTGACATTCCTACAAGATGCCGCTTGGCAAATATCTTCCTGCCATGCGTGCTTCCTTCATTCCTCGGATCAAGCCTGATTCCAGGTGAGCTCACACTCGCACATTTCGGTTCTGCCACCCTTCCTACGTGCATACTAGTTAGTCTGATTGACATTAAGTTATATAAGCATGCCTGCCTGAAATCATGGTAAACTGTTCTATGTATCAGTTATTTCACTGTCTCAGTTCGATGATGCAATGTACAGAAATATATACTTTTTGTTGAAGGGAAACAGTGGGAAAATCCCGCCTGCATTTTTTTATTTAAAATACTAAAGCAATATATACAGAGAGTACAGATTTACAAAGATAAACCCAGAGAGTTCAATAAAACGAAAAGATATGAGAAGAGAAGAGAAGAAAAGCTATGTAGCAATGGAGGAAGTAGGCTTAACCATTCCTTAAAACTGAGGGCATATTTGCTTCTAGTTCTGTGCTATGTTTATAAAGCGGTAAAGTGAAGAGAGGCGCTAGGGGGGCGCCTCACTGCTTAAGCGATAAAGCGTAAAGCGAGGTGACGCTTTAGACAGACTCTGAACCTGATGGGCAGTATAATAGAGCACCATTTAGTGAGACATATATATGTTGATTCTAATCCACCAGTGAGCCCATATATTCTGATCCATCCACTAAGCAGTAAGCAACTAGCCAATTGCTATAAGAGAGGCAGTAGCACCTAACAGCAGAGGAGTTGTGCATAGCATAACACACAACAGAGCAGAAAAGGCTGGTGCAGATCTGAGGAAGCTGCTGCCAGAGGAGAGAGGAAAGAGCTGAAAGCCTGGATATTTGCACGCTCTGGTTTTGGTTCTCTCTCTTTCTTTCCCCTCCTGTAACTGTTTCAAATGTGAGCCCAGCCCTGTTTCCCTGCCAGGAATCTCTGTACCCTGCCTGGCAAGTCTAAGGCGTCCTCTCTGCCTTAAAGCGCCAATCAGGACGCCTAAGCAGGCGCTTCAGACGCTTTAATGTCTAAGGCGGACGCCTTAGACACATGTCTAAAGCGAGTTGGACGCTTTGAGCCTGGAGGGCGCTCTAACGCTTAAGCGTCGCTTAAGCGACGCTTTAGGGACGCTTTACAAACAGAGGTTCTGTGGCTAACCATGCCTAGTTCCTCTTTATATATCATTTTCCATCGCTGAGAAGTGGTCTTTTCATTTCTGAAGATTTTGTTGTTTCTTATTATCTGAATGACCCAGGCAGCTAAGATCATGATCTCCATATAAGAAGGCACAATTTGCTTCTTCTTGATATCCCCAAAAGCCCCAAGAACCAATAGTTCCCTTCCTCTGTTAGGGGCTTAGGGCAGACAAAATCCCGGCATTGCACTGCGAAATCACATTCCCACAAAAAATGGCACATAATTCAAGTTCTTGTACAATATATTGTAGCTGTTGTCGACATAATAATATTGTAGCCACGAAATACGTACTATTTAAAGCTTTCCTTGTTAACACAATAATATTGTAGCTGTTGTTCAAGTTATTGTAACTTCTACCTTGATCAAAGGATGCCTGATTCCAGGTGATCACATTGGCACATGATATGTCTACCGCATAAGTATTGTCCTGGTTACTGGTTAGACTCTAATTGTCATAAGTGTTGTTTGAAACACGTGCTGAGTTCCTGGTAACTTCATAGCATTTTTCCAGATAGTGAAGAGTTGCATCTGCATCAAGGATTCATCACACAGCCAAGTTTTATTACATTGTTTCCGCTAATATGTAGGAGTACATATTACGACAAAACCAAAATTATATTGAACTGAGGCTCTTAAGCATCACTGATTTTAAGATGATGACGCCGCTCGTGTCTAGTAAGTAGCTCCTTGAGCACGACCCCCCAAGTTATAGCTACCTAGAATAACTATATCCTGATGCTCTGGTTATTCCGACAAAACCAAATAGACCAGCATATCGCAGCTCAATTATTTTACGGAGTGCACCTGTGTGTGTGCAGCTATAAATCCCTGTCCTGTTGTGGTAGGTATCATTCAAATTCTAGTACCTTGACCAATGAACTTTTTTTCCAGGCAAGCGGAAAACTATAGCGGATACTCTGGTTCGTGTAGACAGTTGCAAGAAATGAAGGTACTAACTACCAAGTTACCAGCCAATGTATGTAATATGTATGGCTAAAGCTTCTTTATTGACCCATTCATATTACATACATTCGCATTCTTAGGATGTTGTATTCTTCTAACATACATTCATGAGTAATTGCCAGGTGGCGTGTTATCGTGGGTTGTAAACAATCAAACTCTATTATCCTCTTAATTAATTGATGAGGCAAATCTTTTGCCTCCGTTTTGAAAAAAAAACATATATCTCTCATTCAATCCATGCAGTTTGACTTAGATAAAAAAAATGTAAAAAATACCGAACTAAGTTACTGAATTAGATTTCAGTGTCAATGCCATATTCTTTGACCTGTTAAAAATATATTCATTTCACAACGGTGCCTTATATCAACAACCTGTATTGATGGTGCCGCTGAAAATTATTGATCAATGTTTGTTTTAGCTGGACCTTTCATCCAAATATATTAGTATTTCTGAACTAGCAGTACAAAAACTACAAATTAGGCAAGACCTTATATAGTGTACAAGAGCCTGACATACACTTTGCAGTGTCATCATTATGACTAGTATTCGTTTTCCTGAAATATTGTCACTGGTCAGCCTGAAATTCAAACGTTATTTTGTTAAGAATTGATCACCGCGTAATTTTCTTCTTCAATCAAGATATACTAGAAATAAATATGTTGCACATATTGCAAATACTGTTGTGGTACTGACTGCTGTTTACACAGGTCGTCTTGTTTTTTCTATATCACCTCTTGTTGAGAAATCCATCTCATTGCTGTTCACTAACTTTTCTTATTTTATTTCTCAGGTTGCCTAGAACTAACAAATGTACTTGCTCTAGTGATTTCTGAAGCTGATGGCAGTAGTTTGCTCAACTCTCGTTTTGTCGAAAATCTGGAGGTCTCTGGGTGTTTTTAGAGTTGGTCCCGTTTTGGGGATAAACTTGAGAAGTTTGGCCTTGTTGTAGTTTGCTGATGAACCATCTCCTTCCGGGGAAAATATGGGAGTTGTTCTGCGCTTCCAGTCAAGCTGGAACATTTCAGTAGATTTACTCAATTAGATCAGCATATAGTATGACCTGCTGAAATCTGAGATGGGCTCTAGGCCCATATTGCAATTTCTGAAAAATCTCTAAGGGCCCATGTGGGTTATATGACATTAGGTGTGGTGGGAAGTTTAGTCCCACCCCGGAAGTGGAAGGAGAGTTGGAGTGGTTTATAAGGGTTTCTCTTCTACATGCTATTGGAGCTTGAGAAGAGAAGAGGCCCTCGCGCACTCCTCCGCCGCCCGCCTCGCCACGCCACGCCTCGTCACGACGCGACGCGACGCGCCGTGGGTTGCGGGATTGAGCCGAGCCGAGCTCACACCTACGCGCTTATTTTTGCCAGTCACTAACGGAGAGTTTTCTGACAGCTGGGCCACGATCTGAGACGTCGGATCGTGGGCTGTCACGGACTCGGACTTGGGTCGAGCCCACGTCTCTCCACGCGGCTGCGCCTATAAGTATGCGGTGTCTCCTAACCCTAGCCGCCACGAACAGATCACATCTGCTCATGCGCACGCCCACCGTCGTTCCTTTGCTGCTGCTGCCGCCGGTGACTCCATCCCGTCCGCCACGTACACGGTCGACGGGAGAGCAGGTCTCCGAAACCACGCCCTTCTGGTTCCTGTACGGGGTGAGGGGCGAATAGGTTTTTGGGCAGCGATTACGCGACTGCTCGCTTCCGATCGTCTACTTCCTCTACGTCCGCGTCACCTTCGTCATCACCATGTCCACCGACGCCGATCGTGCCGCCGCCGAGAAAGCTGAAGCCGACAAGAAGGTCGCCGAGGACGCCGCTGCTGCCACCAAAGCCGCGGCCTCTGCGTGGCCTACTGGAGGGTATAACTCGTTTATCCCGCTCCTGATTATTTTCATATTAGCAGTACTAGTAGTATGTGTAGATTTGTCTACTGTTTGCTTAGTACGTGCATGTTTAGATCAGAGTGAGTACGTCATCAACTTAGTCAATGCCATGCTAGTGATTTACTCATGGATTAATTTAATCGAGAAATTGCCTATTTACTCAACAATCCAAAAACCTATTATGTGTAGGAATTTCTCGGTAAGTGGCTTTGCCGCTGCACTGAAATCGGATAAGTTTACCGGTACATACTTCAAGCGTTGGCAGACTAAGACCACGTTATGGCTCACGGCTATGAACGTGTTCTGGGTCACCGGTGTCTCCACGGGAACGATTGCTCCTGAACAGGAGA
This sequence comes from Triticum aestivum, assembly GCF_018294505.1. Taxonomy (NCBI): domain Eukaryota; kingdom Viridiplantae; phylum Streptophyta; class Magnoliopsida; order Poales; family Poaceae; genus Triticum; species Triticum aestivum. Next base: position 483,896,382 of record NC_057798.1, on the reverse strand, counting down.
AGGCGTTCAAGGAGGCTACCGTTGTGTTTCTCGGAGCAGTTCTTAGCGTGATCGGAGATAAACTGGTCGACGCATATTTACATGTGCATGTCGCCAAGGACTTGTGGGAGGCGCTCGAATCTAAATTCGGGGCCGCCGATGCAGGGAGCGAGATGTATATTATAGAGCAGTTCCACGATTACAAGATGGTTGAAAACCGTCCTGTATTGGAGCAGGCTCATGAGATAATATGCACTGTTAAGGAACTTGAGCTTCTCAAGTGCGAGTTACCGGGCAAGTTTGTCGCGGGCTGCATAATCGCTAAGCTCCCTAATTCCTGGAGGAACTTTGCCACCACTTTGAAACATCAGAGGCGTGAATTATCTGTGGAGGATGTCATTGGCCATCTGAGTGTTGAGCAGAATTCGAGGGCAAAAGACTCGCACGGAAAAGGGGCCGAAGGGACTTCTGTTGCCAACATGGTGAACCAGAAGAACTTCAACTCCCACAAGCCCAAGGGAAAGAACGGTGTCCAACACAATACCGACTTTAAGAAGAAGGGTAAGAAGACCTTCAAGAAGAACAAGAAGGACGAGGGCTGCTTTACTTGTGGTTCGGTTGAACATTGGGCCAACAAGTGCCCAAACAAGTACAAGAAGTCAGGACAGGAATCCAAGTCTGTCAACATGATTGTGGGCAACAATGAGAATGGTGCATCTGGGTACGGTAATTTATTTACTGTTTTTTCAGTGTTTCAACCCAACGATTGGTGGGTGGACACAGGTGCAGGTGTTCATGTGTGTGCTGACATTTCATTGTTCACTTCTTACCAGGTCACAGGTCACGGGTCCGTATTGATGGGGAATGGCGCGAGTGCTTCTGTTCATGGTGTTGGCACGGTCGATCTGAAGTTTACTTCGGGAAGGATCGTGCAGCTGAAGAACGTGCAGCATGTCCCCGCCATCAAGAAGAACCTCGTTAGTGGCTCCCTTCTATGTAGAGAAGGGTTTAAGTTGGTTTTTGAGTCTAATAAATTAGTTGTTACAAAATATGGACTCTTTGTTGGAAAAGGTTATGAGAGCGGAGGGATGTTCCGCCTTTCCCTCGCAGATTTTTGTAATAAAGTCGTGAACCATATTCATTCGAATGTTAATGAATCTGAAGTTTGGCATTCACGTCTTTGTCACATTAGTTTTGGTGTTATGACGCGGCTAGCCAAGTTGGATTTAATCCCGAGTTTCACTTTAGCCAAAGGTTCTAAGTGCCTTTCATGTGTGCAAGCTAAGCAACCTCGCAAGCCTCATAAGGCCGCGGAGGAGAGACACCTGGCACCATTAGAACTCATACATTCTGATCTTTGTGAGATGAATGGTGTGTTGACTAAAGGTGGAAAGAGATACTTCATGACATTGATAGATGATTCCACTAGATATTGCTATGTGTATCTGTTAAATACTAAAGATGAGGCTCTACACTACTTTAAAATCTATAAGGCAGAAGTTGAAAATCAACTTGAAAAGAAAATTAAACGAGTCCGGTCAGATCGTGGTGGAGAGTACTTCTCGAGTGAGTTTGATTCCTTCTGTGCGGAACACGGCATTATTCATGAGAGGACGCCTCCCTATTCACCCCAGTCAAACGGGGTTGCCGAGCGGAAAAACCGTACTCTAACTGATTTGGTTAACGCCATGTTAGATACATCGGGTTTATCCAAGGCATGGTGGGGGGAGGCTATATTGACGGCATGTCATGTCCTGAATAAAGTTCCGACAAAGGATAGTGAGATCACTCCCTATGAGAAATGGGCAAAGAGAAGGACGACACTCTCGTACTTGCGCACTTGGGGCTGTTTGGCGAAAGTCAACGTGCCGATCCCCAAAAAGCGTAAGCTTGGACATAAGACCGTGGACTGCATTAATTTGGGCTACGCTAAGAACAACGTTGGCTATAGATTTCTAGTAGTGAAATCTGAGGTACCTGACCAGAAGATCGGTACAATTATGGAGTCTAAGGATGCTACATTCTTTGAGGATATTTTTCCTATGAGAGATATGCAAAGCACTTCTAGACAGGAATCTGAGGAGACTCCTGAACCTGCCATCCCTATGGAATATTATGAACAAACACATGATGAAAATCCTGAGGAGGATGACGAGGAAACCCTTGGTAGGGGCAAGAGACAAAGGACTGCAAAGACCTTTGGTGATGATTTCTTCGTGTACCTCGTGGATGATACTCCCACTTCTATTTCAGAAGCGTATGCCTCTCCAGAAGCTAACTACTGGAAGGATGCGGTCCGTAGCGAGATGGATTCCATCATGGCTAACGGGACATGGGAGATCACTGACCGTCCCTATGGTTGCAAACCACTGGGATGTAAGTGGGTGTTCAAAAAGAAGCTTAGGCCCGATGGTACGATTGAAAAGTACAAGGCTAGGCTTGTGGCCAAGGGCTATGACCAGGAAGAAGAGGAAGATTTCTTTGATACTTATTCACCTGTGGCTAGGCTGACCACCATTCGAGTATTACTCTCGTTGGCGGCCTCACATGGTCTTCTCGTCCATCAGATGGATGTTAAGACGGCTTTTCTAAATGGAGAGCTAAAGGAGGAAATCTACATGCAACAGCCTGATGGCTTTGTGATAGATAGTCAGGAAAGAAAGGTGTGTAGGTTGATAAAATCTTTATATGGCCTGAAACAAGCACCTAAGCAATGGCATGATAAGTTTAATACAACTCTGACATCTGTTGGTTTCGTTGTTAATGAGGCTGACAAATGTGTATACTATCGCCATGGTGGGGGCGAAGGAGTTATACTGTGGTTGTATGTTGATGACATACTGATATTCGGAACAAACCTCAAAGTCATTGAGGAGGTCAAATCGTTTCTATCTCAGAACTTTGAGATGAAAGACCTTGGTGTGGCTGATGTTATCTTGAACATCAAGCTACTGAGAGATAATGAGGGTGGGATCACACTTCTGCAATCCCATTACGTTGAGAAGGTGTTGAGTCGTTTTGGATATTCGGACTGCACACCATCTCAAACACCATATGATCCTAGCGTATTGATTCGAAAGTCCAAAGGCATGGCTAAAGATCAATTGAGATACTCTCAAATCATTGGTTCACTGATGTACCTAGCGAGCGCAACGAGGCCTGACATCGCGTTTGCTGTGAGCAAACTGAGCCGGTTTGTTTCCAAACCGGGTGATGTACATTGGCATGCTGTTGAGAGAGTTATGCGCTATCTGAAAGGTACTATGAACTATGGACTTCACTATACCGGATACCCGTCGGTACTTGAAGGGTATAGTGATGCGAATTGGATCTCTGATGCTGATGAGATGAAGGCCACAACTGGGTATATGTTTACTCTTGGAGGTGGCGCTGTTTCCTGGAAGTCTTGCAAGCAAACGATCTTAACGAGATCGACAATGGAAGCAGAATTAACGGCATTAGACACATCTGGTGTTGAAGCGAGATGGCTTCGAGATCTTTTGATGGACTTGCCATTGGTTGATAAACCGGTTCCGGCTATCCTTATGAACTGTGACAATCAGACTGTCATCACCAAGGTGAAGAGTTCAAAGGACAACATGAAGTCCACCAAACACATAAGAATGAGATTAAAAGCTGTCAGAAAATTAAGAAACTCCGGAGTGATAGCATTGGACTATGTCCATACGGCTAAGAATCTGGCAGATCCCTTTACAAAAGGGCTATCACGTGTTGTGATAGATAATGCATCGAGGGAGATGGGTATGAGACCCACATGAGTTGCCATGGTGGTAACCCAACCTATATGATCGGAGATCCCGTGAATTAGGACCTGGGAAAACAAGCCAGTGGTGAACTGAGGAGAGTAACTATACTAACCCACTCCGTTGGAGATGCAATACTCTCGATACTGTATGGTAGGATGACTACGGTCTCAATGTGTTCCAAAGCTTATAAAAGCAAGATGCTATCCTACAGAGCGATCTTTGGAGGAACACACCTATATGAGCCCGACTGCTGGTCACAGTCTATGAGATTGGGGTGATCTCTAGTAAGCTCATGAATAGGCCAGGAGTGTGACTTATATGCTCCACCCGAGGGGTCAGCCTTCGGCAGCCTAGTACTAGTAAGACATGTAGTGAAACTTCTTTACGCCAAACTGACAATTCAAGGCATAGTCCATTGTTCAGTTGTGAAGGAGTGTAGCCACTTGTTCTAGGTGAAGTTCAACCTTAACAGGTCTTTACTGAAACACTGGTATATCGAAACAGCAATTGGAACAGAGGACACAATGGGCCCTCGAGATCTGGTGGGGGATTGCTGAAATCTGAGATGGGCTCTAGGCCCATATTGCAATTTCTGAAAAATCTCTAAGGGCCCATGTGGGTTATATGGCACTAGGTGTGGTGGGAAGTTTAGTCCCACCCCGGAAGTGGAAGGAGAGTTGGAGTGGTTTATAAGGGTTTCTCTTCTACATGCTATTGGAGCTTGAGAAGAGAAGAGGCCCTCGCGCACTCCTCCTCCGCCGCCCGCCTCGCCAAGCCACGCCTCGTCACGACGCGCCGCGGGTTGCGGGATTGAGCCGAGCCGAGCTCACACCTACGCGCTTATTTTTGCCAGTCACTAACGAAGAGTTTTCTGACAGCTGGGCCACGATCTGAGACGTCGGATCGTGGGCTGTCACGGACTCGGACGTGGGTCGAGCCCACGTCTCTCCACGCGGCTGCACCTATAAGTATGCGGTGTCTCCTAACCCTAGCCGCCACGAACAGATCACATCTGCTCACGCGCACGCCCACCGTCGTTCCTTTGCTGCTGCTGCCGCCGGTGACTCCATCCCGTCCGCCACGTACACGGTCGACGGGAGAGCAGGTCTCCGAAACCACGCCCTTCTGGTTCCTGTACGGGGTGAGGGGCGAATAGGTTTTTGGGCAGCGATTACGCGACTGCTCGCTTTCGATCGTCTACTTCCTCTACGTCCGCGTCGCCTTCGTCATCACCATGTCCACCGACGCCGACCGTGCCGCCGCCGAGAAAGCTGAAGCCGACAAGAAGGTCGCCGAGGACGCCGCTGCTGCCACCAAAGCCGCGGCCTCTGCGTGGCCTACTGGAGGGTATAACTCGTTTATCCCGCTCCTGATTATTTTCATATTAGCAGTACTAGTAGTATGTGTAGATTTGTCTACTGTTTGCTTAGTACGTGCATGTTTAGATCAGAGTGAGTACATCATCAACTTAGTCAATGCCATGCTAGTGATTTACTCATGGATTAATTTAATCGAGAAATTGCCTATTTACTCAACATGACCATTGCAGAATGTTATGTTCATTTGCAAAGACAGTGCTCTAACCTTTTCATCAGAAAAGTTAGGACGCATTCGCTTGTTTTTTCTATTATGGGATCTTTGTCTACCCATCAATTCACCAATATTCACTATTAGACGATAAAAGAATTTTTCCGACAAAGGGTGGATTTTAATTGGTTTAAAATGGACCATCAAGAGAATACAAACAAAAAAAACATACCCGCCCTTTGTATAGGTAGGATGCACGCAGCCAACAACAACACACATAAATAAAACATGCCAGCAAATAGCAAAGTCATATAAGACCAAAGCTCTGCGTAGCCGCGTGGGCAAGGAAAAAAAGCAAAATGATCAGATCTGTGATCGACAAACTACAACAATGATCATATCCGCACCAACAATCTCATGACATCACACAGACGATAGGTTCTTCAACAACAACGTCTTCAAGAAGGGAGCGATGCTCAAGCGCCACCGTCACCAGACCCAATCGCTCATAGCCAAATTCTAGATTTCAACCTTGAAAAAACAGACCGAGCATGTCCGAACAATGCCTACAATAAGGTAATGACAACACACATAAACAAAACATGCTAGCAAATAGCAAAGTCATATAAGACCAAAGCTATGCGTAGCCGCGTGGGCAAGGAAAAAAAGCAAAATGATCAGATCTGTGATCGACAAACTACAACAATGATCATATCCGCACCAACAATCTCGTGACATCACACAGACGATAGGTTCTTCAACAACGTCTTCAAGAAGGGAGTGATGCTCAAGCGCCACCATCACCAGACCCAATCACTCATAGCCAGATTCTAGATTTTAACCTTGAAAAAACAGACCGAGCATGTCCGAGCAATGCCTACAATAAGGTAATGACGTAAAAACTTTGCCATTGCCAGCTATGACTAATTCAGGTTAGACCTAGTATTTCATTCCGGAGGTCGAGACTGGGTGCTCGAATAGCACCACCATCCATGATAAAAGAACTAAAGAGCCAAAACACTAGGGTTGGCATTGTGGCACCTGAGCATGGATGCTCGCGATATCTGGTCATGTAGCATGGTTGTGGATTAGTGATGTGCTATCATTTTATGCGTATCCTTCAAGAAATGTGTATATCATGGAACATATATGTCTCAGAGGTATGATGGGCCCGATCCTCAGACCGGTAAGTACGCTTCGCTATGCATCTATTGGCTAAGAACACTATCTACTTGTACGATACCCACGAGTTGGACCCCCATGTGGTACCAGGGAAAAAAGATGTGATGGGTTAGGCTCGGTTGGCCAACCACCAACGGTCCACCAACGCAAGCCAATTTATTCCATCATGACTTGTCAACCACAAAGGTAAAACTTCACTTGAAGTAGATCTCCTCTAAATAGGCTTTCACCTTGCTTTATATATACAGCAAACCACCATGTCCATCCGACAAGGGCAAACGCAGGAGAGAAAAAAAATAAGGATGCTTGGTCAACAACACGAACGTGCCAAAAAACAAAAAGAGAAGGAGATACAAGGCTCCCAGGAGCCTACAACTCAAGGACTAGGCGACGAAGCAAGTCCGCGTCCTGCCGCCACCAGAGCATCAACCATGCCACCTAACCAATCCATGTCCTGGTGCCAAGAAAGCGGGCGCCAATGCAACAAGAAGGCCAAAAATTTGAACACGGATTCAGTGGCACGCCGTAAAAAGACCGCCTCGCTCCCCATCTTGCTACGTCTCGTTCAAATGTTCCAAGGCATCGTGTAGATATTTAGCTTTAAGAAGATGCAACTATAGACCCCCTTCATCCCTGAGAATCCACCACTCCCATCTCAGCATATGGGACACATTCATGCGATGCCTGATTACATAAGCCACCTTGGTCCTTACGGAAGCAGATATCAGCCCACTTCATCATAAGATTGTTGGGAAACGTAGTAGAAAACAAAAAAAAATCGCGCCTACGCACACCCAAGATCAGTATGAAGATGCATAACATGTTGGGATCATGATCGTGTTGGGAAACGTAGCATGCAATTTCAAAAAAATTCCTACGCTCACGCAAGATCTATCTAGGAGATGCATAGCAACGAGAGGGGGAGAGTGTGTCCACGTATCCTCGTAGACCGAAAACGGAAGCGTTTGACAACACGGTTGATGTAGTCGAACTTCTTCTCATTCCGACCGATCAAGCACCGAACGTACGGCACCTCCGAGTTCTGCACACGTTCAGCTCGATGACGTCCCTCAAACTCTTGATACAGCAAAGTGTCGAGGGAGAGTTCCATCAGCATGATGGCGTGGTGACGATGATGGTGAAGTGATATGTGCAGGGCTTCGCCTAAGCACTACGAAGATATGACCGGAGGCGTAAACTATGGAGGGGGGCGCCTCACACGGCTAACAATTGTTGGTGTGTGTTCTAGCGGTGCCCCCCTCATATATATAGGTTGGAGGGGAGAAGAGGCAGCCAAGGGGGCGCCCCAAGTAGGAGGAATCCTACATGTGCGCCTCCCAATTTGGCCTTCCCCTTCCATATTCACCTGGAGGGGGAAGTGAAAGGATCGAGAAGAGGTGTCTAGAGGGGGGTGATTAGACCCTCAACAAGTAAAAATAGCAGTTTTTAAGTTTTTCAAGTTGAGGTTGGAAATTAGCACAATTTCAAACATTTACAATACAATTCAAGCAAGCATGCAAAGAGTATATGAGCAGCGGAAAGTAAAGCATGCAACTTGCAAGAAAGTAAAGGGATGTGATTGGATTGTGCAAACGCAATTGGAGACACGGAGATTTTTGGCATGGTTCCGATAGGTGGTGCTATCGTACATCCACGTTGGTGGAGACTTCAACCCACGAAGGGTAACGGTTGCGCGAGTCACAGAGGGCTCCACCCACGAAGGGTCCACGAAGAAGCAACCTTGTCTATCCCACCATGACCATCGCCTACGAAGGACTTGCCTCACTTGGGTAGATCTTCACGAAGTAGGCGATCTTCTTGCCCTTACAAAATTCTTGGTTCAACTCCACAATCTTGACGGAGGCTCCCAAGTGACACCTAACCAATCTAGGAGACTCTCCAAAAGGTAATAGATGGTGTGTTGATGATGAACTCCTTGCTCTTGTGCTTCAAATGATAGTCTCCCCAACACTCAACTCTCTCACACAGATTTGGCTATGGTGGAAAGATGATTTGAGTGGAAAGCAACTTGGGGAAGGCTAGAGATCAAGATTCTTGTGGTTGAAATGGAATGTCTTGGTCTCAACACATGAGTAGGTGGTTCTCTCTCAGAAAATGAATGCTGGAAGTGTAGGCACGTTCTGATGGCTCTCTCCACGAATGAAGAATGGATGGAGGGGTATATATAGCCTCCACACAAAATCTAACCGTTACACACAGATTCCCAAACTTGGTGAGACCGAATGGTAAAACTCGGTCAGATCGATTTAGGTCAAAATGCGGAAGTTATAGTTTTCCGTGGGACCGACAAGGTCAACTTGGTGGGACCGATGTGCAAGGGTTAGGGTAAAACCTCATCTCCGTTTGAACGATTACACAAACTCGGTGGGACCGATTTTGGTAATGAGCAAACAGAGAATTGGTCAAGCAACCTCGGTGGGACCGGTTGCACAAACTCGGTGAGACCGAAATTATTGCAATAGGTCATAGATTTTGCAAGCCCATCTCGGTGAGACCGAGATCCCATCCGTGAGACCGAACTGGTTAGGGTTTGGCAGTGGCTATGTCAATGAACTCGGTGGCGCCGGATAGATCAAATCGGTGGGGCCGAGTTTGACTTTTAAGTTTAGGACATATGTGGATATGAGAAAGTGGTTGAGGGCTTTGGAGCATATCACTAAGCACTTTGAGCAAGCAAGCCATTCAGCAACACCTCATCCCCTTTTAATAGTATTGGATTTCCTATGGACTCAAAGTGATCTTGGATCACTAAAATAAAAATGTAGAGTCTTGAGCTTTTGCCAATGTTTGTCCTTAGCATCTTGAAGGGGTTCCACATCCTCTTGTCCATGCCACTCCAATGTCGAACTTATCTGAAATATACTAGATGAAAATATTAGTCCAACAAGAGTATGTTGACATTAATTACCAAAATCACCCAGGGAGCACTTGTGCTTTCAATCTACCCCTTTTTGGTAATTGATGACAACATACACCAAAGCTTTAGATAAAGATATGAAGAAATTAGCAAGTAAAGCTTTGGAAGGACATGCAACATGCATTAGCTCCCCCTACATGTATGCAATCATGTGAAGATAAATCATAAGAGTATGAGAATGCATAAACATGACAGAGCAAGCAATGAGTTACATGTTTCTTGTCTATATGCATCAGAGCAAATGGTGTAGATACTTGAAATATACCTTCATGTTCATGAATCTCTCTCGCAAAAAATATATACCACATCAAGAGATCTTCATGCACATGAGTGTGATGCATATACTTACCTTGTGGTCTTGAACTAGCTTTGGAAGAGATGAACCTGAGTAAACAAGGTTAGATAAAACAATCTACTAGACAGAGCAAGAACAGGAGATCACAAGAATACCAAGATTGGGATGACATGTTGATAGTGAGTACTAGGTACTCTAGTTGGTTATATACATGTCCCCAAGGATAAAGATATGCAATGAATTCGAAGGATTTTCTTCCCTTAGGACTGATCTCTCCCCCCCTGAATCTGACATTGGATAGTGGGAGAAGATAGGGAAAGAAAATCAGAGCAAACAAGAACACCAGAGCAAAATAGTCACAATCACATACCATCATGTCTTTCCCCTCTTAAAGACATGAGACAAATTTCCTCTTAAGAATAAGAAGCATCAGGAGAAGCTTTAGGAGTGCATTCTCTCTTATGTGATAAGATTTGATGTGCTCTCTCTCCCCCTTTGACATCAATTTCCAAGAAGGGACTTCTAGAGCATGAGTCAAGTAGGTTTGGTCCTTGAGTCACATTACAAAGCAACATGTAATAGGATGCTGGTAGAGGACAAGTATCATTGAGTGGAGCTGGAGAAAATGTGCAGGATGCAAGTGACACAATATTTTTCTCAGCATTGAAGTCAGTAACACCGAGTTGTTATTTTTGGTGGCACCAAGATGGTTCGGTTTGGTCGAAGTAAACGAACCGGTGAGCCGAGTTCAATCCAAAGAGAAAACACTTGTCACCTCAGCTCACTTAGCAAATAAGATCTCACAAAGATATGCAAGGAATTAACTGAAGCATTTTCAATGAATTGGATGCAGGGAATGCAGAACAAGGCAGAGAAAAGAAAAGAAATCTAGATGAAGTTTTTTTTGAAAGGGGAACAAGCATGCAAGAGACAAATGCAAGAGCATAGATAAACAACAGAACTTCATCTAGAAATGGTCAGTGACAAAGTCACCTTTGTTAGAGTATATTGACTTAGGAGTCAAGTGAAGACACTTGATCACAGGTCATACTCATCGTTTAAGCTCAAAAATGGGGTTGCCATTTTTCGTTTAAGCATTTTGATGTATTCTCATCTTGTTGAGTTGCTTTGACCCATGTGTCGGTGTCAAAACCGGCGGATCTCGGGTAGGGGGTCCCGATCTGTGCGTCAAGGCTGATGGTAACAGGAAGCAAGAGACACAGATGTTTACCCAGGTTCGGGCCCTCTCGATGGAGGTAAAACCCTACTTCCTGCTTGATTAATATTGAAGATATGGGTAGTACAAGAGTAGATCTATCACGAGATCGTAGAGGCTAAACCCTAAGAGCTAGCCTATGATGGTTTGATTGTAATTGTGATCGGCCTTCTAAGGAGCAACCTCTCCGGTTTATATAGACATCAAAGAGGACTAGGGTTTACATGGAGTCGGTTACAAAGAAGGAAATATAATATCCGGATCGCCAAGCTTGTCTTCCACGCAAAGGAGAGTCCCATCCGGACATGGGCCGAAGTCTTGAGTCTTGTATCTTCACGCTTCAATAGTCCGGACGTTGTACACAGTCCGGCTGTCCGGATACCCCCTAATCCAGGACTCCCTCGGTAGCCCCTGAACCAAGCTTCAATTACGATGAGTCCGGCGTGCAATATTGTCTTCGGCATTGCAAGGCAGGTTCCTTCTCCGAATACTCCAAAGTGGTTATCGAACACATAGACCATGTCCGGATCTGCAAGATGATCTTCACATAGCATAAATCTGATCTGCTGGCGATCTTCGTGCGCCGCGCCCTTGCATCGTGGCCTGGTCCAACGCGAAACGGCATTTCTTACCCCACCTTGACTCATGTTACGAGACGGTTTTATTGGCACGTCCCGTCGAGGCAGAGATCATGTTCCTCTTATTACAGGATTTTCCATTAATATGGGCGTGCGTGACCCCACGACGGCCGTTGGTATAACTCTGTGTGTTTTTAGATAAGCCTCAAACGGTCACACCGAGGACTCTTGATATTCACCTTCTTTATAAAGGGGTCGAGGCCTGTGCCTCTCTTCCGCCTTCCTCGCGCCTTCTCACACCTCGAGTTCTAACACCCGAAACCTAAGCTCCAACACCCCAGATCCTCCAATATGTCCGGATCTGACCCTCAAGGCTGGTGGGTGGCCTCCTCGATTCAAAAGGAAGACACTGCGAAGCTTAGGGAGGTCGGATACCTGACCACCGACATCCAGCACCGGCTTCCTGCTCCAGGGCAGGTCATCAGTACACCGGAGCCCAATGAGTGCGTCGTGTTTGTCCCTCACTTCCTCCGCGGCTTGGGCTTCACCCTCTATCCCTTCGTGAGGGGGCTCATGTTCTACTATGGTTGGATTTTCATGATCTGGCTCCAGACACTATCCTCCATATCTCGTTGTTCATTATCGTGTGCGAGGCTTTTCTCCACGTCACCCCACACTTCGGCTTATGGCTCAAGACCTTCAATGTGAAGCCGAAGATGATCGAGGGGCGACATGTGGAGTGCATAGGTGCCGTAATAAGCAGGAACGCCGATGCCCCATGGCCAGAGGGTTGTTTCCCAGAAGTATCCGACGTATGGCAACGGAGGTGGTTCTATGTCACGGCTCCCAGAGGCACAAAGTGGGTGGTTGCTCCCGAGTTCCGCTCGGTCCCTCCATCACAACTAGCGTCTTGGACCGATGTAGGACAGAATTAGGGGCCCGTTGGTGATGTACAAGTACTGCAGAATCGCATTTGGGAGCTTCTTGAGAGGGACATTAACCTTGTCAGCATAATGCAAGTGATGTTGATCCCATGGATGTTGCCGTGCCAACGCCGGCCTCTCCGGATGTGGGAGTTCAATCCGGAGGGTCCGCGGACTGTCAAGCACTTCTTTAGCTTGAAGCTCGAAGGGATGTGCAAATTATTCTTCGGGCAGAAAGTAGTGTCCGGACACCACCGAGGATGCGGGCCTAAGCTGCAATCGCCTAGATACCCAAGTAAGTAGCCTTGATATCGGACACCTTGTTTTGAATTTGTCATCATTGTTTATTCTGAAAATCATCTGTGGCCAGGAATGGCTCAGCAAGGCGGAGAGAATCAGGTGTCCGGCGCCACTTCCCGAAGGCTCGCCTGGTCCCACCATGGCCAAGATGCTTGACCGGGTACTCAGCAGAATGCCCTCAGGGAAGGATGAGGGGAAGAACGAAGAAACCGAACTCCACACGCTACGCATCCGAACCGGGGGAATTGTTACCTCCCCTAAGGAGGATAGTCGGGAAAGGGAGGCTAAGGCCTCCTCCCCGCGCGGGAAGAAGAGGGCTGCCTCCGAAGACTTGGAGGTGGAGATGCCCAAACCAGGGAAAAAGGCATCCCCAGGGGCCCCTGCCCCGACGGGCACCCTCACCGCGTCATGCCCACCAACGGGCCAGCCCTCCACCGAGCTGTAAGTCAATCTACAATTTGAAGGTACTGTGTCTCTCCTAGATCAATAACCAGGATTCGACTTTTTGCAGTCCGGCTAGCAGCTCTTCTCAACAGGGTTCGTCTTCGGGGGACCTTCCTCCGGAGATGATGGAGAGCGAGACCCCACCCGCCTCTCCGACTCATGAAGCGGGCGACACCGAGGTGTCGTCACGGAGGAGTCCGGATCTGCCGAAGCCGGAAGCCAATACGTCAGCCGCCCTGAGTCCGGAGCGTTTAGCTCACATGAGGGGCGATGGGAAGGGTCTGGCACAGTTCAATGTCCGGCCAGATGTACTGACAGGCTTACTGGAGCGAGCTGCGCTCTCGGAGGAGCACCTCTCATTAATGAGCACGGTGCTCAAGAAGATTTCATCCGCTACAAGCGGTTTGAATGAAGCATTCACAAGCCTGCTCAAAGGCTTTGAGGTATGTAATGAAGAATACACTACTTCTTTGGCTGTGAGGCACGCGCTAGGTGTGCTCCATATAGATAGTAGCCCCTGAGACTCTGGCTACCCGCCCTAGGCGGCAAACGGGGGATCATAAACCAATGATTGTGCTGTAAATATGTGCAGATACCTGTGGGTCCGGCCGCCGGCCAGTCCGTTGAAGTTGCCGAACTAACGAGGCAGATTGGATCAATTGATGTCGATATCACGCTGGTGAATGAGCGGCTGGACAAATCACAAGGTATGTGTACTGCCTTCCTTTGTATAGGAAAATATGAAGGTGGCATGATATTAATGTAATATGTTTTGGACTGCAGATGGTGCTGCTGCCGTGGAGGCCCTGAGGGCGGAACTTGCCCAAGCTAAGGAACAAGCTCGGGTGAGCAATGCGGCTGCCCTAAAGGCGGCCGAGGAATTGAGGGCCGAACAGGCTGCTCATCGCCGAAGCGAGGAAAAGATAGCCGAAATGGCTGTTGAGTTAAAAAATGCCGCTGACCAGTATGAGCTCCTTAAAAAGGATCATGAGGATAATTCGGCCGACCTGAACAAGGCACTTAATGCCACCAAGGAAATACATACCGAGCTCAGGGGTGCGCGGGAGGAGCATCAACAGGCCGGTAAAATCGTGGCTCGGGGCTCCTATTTGATGCGGACAAAGTTTTTCGATCTGAAGTACGCTCCCCTGGATGGACGCTGGAGTCCTGCGGACGCATATGCGGATTTGGCGAAGAGTACGGCTGACGATGCCGAGTTCTTCAAAGATCAAGGTGATAAGGAAGTGGAGAAACTTTTTTGGTCGCAATTCAATGCTCCCACTCGCCCGCTGCCGTTAAGTGACAAGATGGCTGCTGTAGCGGAGCTTCACAGTCTGTCCGGGCTTGCAATGCGGTCTGTAATAGACCATCTTTGGCCTAAGGGGCCTAAGCCCGACAGTTACTTTGGCTTGGTGCAACAATTCCTTGGGACCGTGCCTCAGATCGATGCCATGAGAAGGTCGGCGTGCATAGAAGGTGCGCGGATGGCTCTTGTCCGCGTTAAAGCCTATTGGACAGATGTGGAGGCCATCATTATAGCGACCCAGGATCCGGCGGGGGGCCAATATCCGGCCGAGCACTACTTGGCGCAGGTCACAGAAGGTGCCCGCCTAATAGAGGCGCAGTGCTCGAAGAATGTCTTGTTCGAATGATGAATTGAATCATTGTAAAAACAATGTTTATTTTGATTATGAGGCTATATTTATACTATTTGCTTGAAAATATGATTGTGTCCCCTATGCGGCCGTTAATATATATATATATATATATATAAAATTCGAAAATTAGCAGTCGTTGGCTTCAGCCCCCTCGCATACAATGCGGGGGTGTTCGCAAAAAATATGCTTAATCACACTTGATCCAACGTCTTGGTCCCTTAAGGAGGTGATCGCACGTCGAACTAGGCAACCGGACTATATAGCTGTAACACTTTCGCTTAGCCATGGGAGTCTAACGTTGGGGCTACTATGTAGCCCCTGGTACCTTCGCGTGCATCCAAATACAGGCGCGTATGTACATGACTGGGAAATGGCCCTTCGTTAATGCGGAGGAATCCTAAAGATTCCAGTGAGTCTTCGAGTGGTTGAACAGTCTCTCGCTGCATCATGACAGTCAATTTTCGGCTTTCTCTACTAAGGTGCTCATCCAGAATAACCAGGGCACGATCGCAATAGTTCTCCTTTGTCCACCTTAGCCGATAATAACGGAACGTAAGGCGGGAAACCCAGGAGCCGGGAAACCCCAACATTTGACCAAAGACATGATTCGGAGTGGATGCATATAAGGCCAAACTCGTGACGCCGAACACTCCCGAAGGTATTCGGACTTTATAACAGATGATGGGCTCAAGAATGCACATTCATTATAAACACTGTGTTTCCAGGTACATGCGTTAATCTGTCGTGGCAAAATGCCAAAAACGGCAGTATCCTCTGTGGGTATGGAACCCATGGGATGGTTAAACAACAAGAGGCAATAGAAAAGGTTTACACAAGGGCTTAATATAAAAAGAAACCTGTTGAACGGGGCCCCGCTGCACGTCTGCACCTTTGTCTCCGTTGTGCCATATCCCAGAAAGGTATCGCGCGAATGTTGTCTGTGGAAAAAGAAAACTCATAGGAGAGTACAACGTAAGTATGCGATGGATAGTAAAAGTGTAAGATGTTGACCTGCCAATAAGGTTGAGCCAAGTGTGGGGTTTTATTAAGTATTTATAGCCCATGGTATCCTCTATGGGATTACATATACGATGCCCTGGTTTGATCTGGGCTACCGGACTCGTCTAACCGTGTGTGTGGTCTTAACGACCAGTCATGTTTTTTTTATATTGGAGGTCTCTTATAGTCCGGCTGCTAGGGCCGTCGCGTGTTCCTCTGCGTGTGAAGAGCGCTCTGTTATTCCACTAACGGTGATGACTCCACGTGGACCGAGCATCTTGAGTGTAAGGTAGCCATAGTGCGGCAATGCGTTGAAGCGGGCGAAGGCCGTTCTTCCAAGCAATGCATGATAGTTGCTTTGGAAGGGTGCGATGATGAAGAGTAGTTCTTCGCTTCTGGAGTTGCCTGGAGAGCCAAATGTTACCTCCATTATGGCAGAGCCCCTGCTGTAGGCTTCAATGCCTGGTATCACCCCTTCAAAGGTGGTGTTGCTTTTACTAATTCTGGATGGGTCTATCCCCATCCTGTGGACAGTGTCCTCGTATATTAGATTGAGACTGCTGCCGCCGTCCATGAGGATGTGGGTGAGATGGTATCCATTGATTATTGGGTCGAGCACCAAGGCCTCTGATCCTTCGCGCCGAATACTAGTTCGACCGTCTGAGTGGTCGAAGGTGATCGGATAAGACATCCAGTAGTTAGGTGTAGGTGCGACGGGCTCTATATCGTGCGCGTCTCTATGCGTGCGTTCGTGCCTGCTCATGGATGTACAAGTCGCGTGGATCATGTTCACTGTTTTAACCTCTAGCAGGAATTTTTTTGTCCCCCAGTGTTCGGCTGGCGAGGTTCATCCTCGTCTTCACTTGGTGTTTCCCTTCCCCTGTGTTTGGCATTTAATTTGCCGACCTGCTTGAAGACCCTGCACTCTCTGTGCGTGTGGTTCGCAGGTTTGTCCGGGGTGCCATGAATTTGGCACAGTCTGTCCAGGACTCTGTTCAGACTGGACGGTCCCTCTTTGCTGCCTTTAGATGGCTTATTTTGCTGATTAGGTCGAGAGCCCCTGAATCCGACATTAACCGTTGTGTTATCCGGGCTCTCTTCCTTGTTCCGGCGTTTGTTTTTATTACGCCATGGCTTCCTGTTTCCATCTCTTATTTCAGATGTGCTGGGGTCGCTGGTGCCTTTACGGGCTAGCCAGCTATCTTCACCCGCGCAAAAGCGGGTCATAAGGCTTGTTAGGGCTGCCATTGTCCTTGGCTTTTCTTGGCCGAGGTGTCTGGCAAGCCACTCGTCGCGGATGCTGTGTTTGAATGCCGCTAAGGCTTCGGCATCCGGACAATCGACAATTTGATTCTTAGTGAGGAATCTATTCCAAAGTTTTCGGGCGGACTCTCTGGGTTGTTGGACTATGTGACTTAAATCGTCAGCATCCGGAGGCCGGACATAAGTCCCTTGAAAATTTGTCCTGAAAGCGTCCTCGAGTTCCTCCCAACTCCCGATTGAATTTTCGGGGAGGCTTTTCAACCAGTGTCTAGCTGGTCCCTTTAGTTTGAGGGGAAGGTATTTGATGGCGTGGAGGTCATCCCCACGAGCCATATGTATATGTAGGATAAAGTCCTTGATCCAGACCCCTGGGTCTGTTGCTCCGTCGTATGCCTCTATGTTCACAGGTTTAAAGCCCTGTGGGAATTCATGGTCCAGTACCTCTTCGGTAAAGCACAGGGGGTGAACAGCCCCTCCGTATCTGGACGTGCTGTGGCATGCCGTCGGCTGTTGTTGTGTCCGGTGTTTATTCCGAACTGGTATTTGATTGGCATAATCATTTTGATGACTACAGCCCCTCGCCGGGGTGTGTCCTTTAGATCCGTAGATGGACCTAGCTGCGCCAGCTTTCTTATCCAGGTGCTCACGTAGATCGTGCGCGGCGTCGGTAGCTGCTTTGTTGCGGTTATGAAGTGGTACGTCTGGCCTCCTAGTTGTGTCACTCTTTGGTGGAACGGCCTCGTCGTCGAATTCTGGCAGTAGCTTGCGTTTTGGGTAGCTCTTTGTATGGCGATCGTTGCCATATCTTTCTTCAGTGTCTAGTACTTTGTTCCATCTGCGGTTGAGCATTTCCTGTGCGGCTTTAAGCCGTTGCTTCTACTTCTTCAGACTTCTTGCTGTGGCCATAAGCTTTCTGTGGAGGTTATCTCGTTCCACGCATTCTTCCGGAATGATGAATGCATCATCGTCCGGACTGTCTTCTTGTCTTGGGCCGGTTTGATGAACTCGTCCCTCTGGATCATTGTCTTTGGGCGTCTGCTCCGAACTGTGTTCAGCGCGACCTGGCTCGTCCTGCTCCATCGCTGGTTCCCTATGGTCATTTTTGCCTTCAGGGTTGACCGGAGTATCGATCCTTCTGGCGCTCTTACTGCTATTTTTACTGTTGCTGGACTTGGAACGGCGTCTGCGCCGTCGCTTTGGCTTTTGCCTGGGGGTTTTATCTTCCGGATTGTCACTGTCGTCCTCCTTGGGTGTATCCACCATGTATATGTATATGACGAGGCGGAAGTCCGTCACCCCATAGATTCTGAATCTTCTCCTGCATCATCATCCATACCGTCGATGCCTTCGGAGTCGAAGTCAAGCGCGTCGGTTAAATCATCGACTGTGGCTATGAAGTGGGTGGTGGGTGGGTAACGAATTTCTTCGTTGTCTGCTTCCCACTCGAGCCGGACATAGTTCGGCTCAGAATTTTCTGTCAAAGAGAGAGTTTTTAATGAGTTCAGCATGTCACCAAAGGGCGAGTGCTGGAAGATGTCCGCAGCGGTGAACTCCATTACCGGAGCCCAACCTGGCTCGACTGGCTCGGGAGTGCACGAATAGGAACCTACAACCGGATACGAGTCTGGGAGTCCGGAGTCACAGGCCTCCTCTAAAGTGAGGCCCGTGTTCGGCTCCACCGCTGATGAGGGTACGGCCTGCGGGGCGGGGTCCATCCCTCCGTCCTTGGGCAATGCAGCCTGCTCCAGATTTGAGTTCGGGGCTGCTGCAGGGGCGATATCCCAAGAGTTGTCCGACAGCATGTCTAAGCCATGCCTGTCGTGACTGTCCGGTGCTCTTGGCATAGGCTCGAATCCGTCGAAGATCAAGTCTCCGCGAAAGTCTGCCGTGTAGTTCAGGCTTCCGAACCTGATCTGATGGCCAGGGGCATAACTGCCGATCTGCTCGAGATGGCCAAGCGAATTGGCCCGCAGGGCAAAGCCACCGAACACGAAAGTCTGTCCGAGGAGGAAAGTCTCCCCCTGGACCGTGTTATTGACGTTTGAAGGTGCCATCAAGCCCTGCAGCAACGACACATAGGAACTCTCAATGAAAGCACCAATGTCGGTGTCAAAACTGGCGGATCTCGGGTAGGGGGTCCCGATCTGTGCGTCAAGGCTGATGGTAACAGGAAGCAAGGGACACAGATGTTTACCCAGGTTCGGGCCCTCTCGATGGAGGTAAAACCCTACTTCCTGCTTGATTAATATTGAAGATATGGGTAGTACAAGAGTAGATCTACCACAAGATCGTAGAGGCTAAACCCTAAGAGCTAGCCTATGATGGTATGATTGTAATTGTGATCGGCCTTCTAAGGACCAACCTCTCTGGTTTATATAGACACGGAGAGGACAAGGGTTTACATGGAGTCGGTTACAAGGAAGGAAATATAATATCCGGATCGCCAAGCTTGTCTTCCACGCAAAGGAGAGTCCCATCCGGACACGGGCCGAAGTCTTGAGTCTTGTATCTTCACGCTTCAATAGTCCGGACGTTGTACACAGTCCGGCTGTCCGGATACCCCCTAATCCAGGACTCCCTCAGCATGTCTTGGGGTAAAGCTTCTCTAAGATGGAATGACATACCTTTTGTGGTGGTGTTGATCTTAACCATGTAGTTGAACTTGTGTGGGATGCTCAAGGTTGATGTAGCTCATCAAGAGTTGGGAGCATCACTTGTACTTGAAGTTCATCTACCTACATGGGTTATTCTTGCAAGGAATAGCACTTGTGTATCGAAAAATACAATCATGAAATTTGATATAAAGAAATTGTCAAAGGATATATTGAAAGGATTCATGATTCCTTGTCTTCAACCACCATTTTGTAGAGACTTGGAGATGTAGAGATTGCTTATAATGTGATTGAGTTGCAATCTCATAGAGTTGGGCTTATCCAAGTACCTACAAGGGTTAGATAGCATGCAAGTGTACAAGTATATCCAAGACATATGATCATCATCATAAGAGAAATACCAAGGATTAGTCATAGTAAGGCTCATGCCTTGCATGCATCCACATGGAGTTTCTACTCCAAGTTTGAGGCATCAATGATGTTCAATTCACCTCTCAAGCGGAACACTTTCTCGTCAAGCAGTTTGGTGAATATATATGCCAATTGCTTATCGGTATGAACATGCTTAAGTTTGATATCTCCCTTAGCAACATGATCTCAAATTAAATGATGGCAAACTTCAATATTCTTAGTTCGAGAATGTTGCACAGGATTATGAGCAATCTTAATATCACTCTCATTGTCATAAAGCAATGGAACATGTTTCACATATATCTCATAATATTTAAGAGTTTGGGTCATCCAAAGTAATTGAGCACAACATGAACCGGCGGCAATGTATTATGCTTCGGCGGTGGATAAGGATACCGAGTTTTGTTTCTTGGAGGACCAAGACACAAGAGATCTACCAAGAAATTGACAAGTACCCGAAGTGGACTTTCTATCAACCTTATCACTAGCATAGTCCGAGTCGGGGTAGCCAACAAGATTAAAATAAGACCTCTTAGGATACCAAATGCCAAAATTTGGTGTATGTATTAAGTATCTCACTATCCTTTTCACAGCCTTAAGATGACATTCTTTGGGGGCCGCTTGATATTGTGCACACATGCACAAACTTAGCATGATATCGGGATGGGAGGCACATAGATATAACAATGAACCAATCATAGAGTAGTAAACCTTTTGGTCAACCGGTTCGCCATCCTTTTGTCAAGTCAAGATGTCCACTGGTAGGCATGGGGGTATTCATACCTTTGCATTCTTTCATGTTGAACTTCTTGAATAAGTCCTTGATGTACTTTGTTTGAGAGATAAAGGTTCCCTCCTTGGTTTGCTTGATTTGCAAACCAAGAAAGAACTTGAGTTCACTCATCATAGACATCTCAAACTTCTCCGACATTAGCTTTCCAAACTTTTCACTAAAATGAGGGTTAGTTGAACCAAATATGATATCATCAACATAAATTTGGCACACAAATAATTCTCCATTAACCCTTTTAGTAAAGAGTGTAGAATAAATTTTACCAATTTCAAACCCTTTTTCAAGAAGAAACTTAGTCAAGCATTTATACCATGCTCTAGGAGCTTGTTTAAGACCATAAAGAGCTTTGTGAAGTTCGTACACATGGTCGGGTTTCTTAGGATTAACAAAGCCTGGAGGTTGTTTAACATAAACTTCCTCCTCAATTTCACCATGTAGAAAAGCACTTTTGATGTCCATTTGATATAAGGTAATGTCATCATGATTGACATAAGCAAGTAAGATGCGAATGGACTCAAGTTTAGCAACGAGGGCATATGTCTCACCGTACTCCATACCTTCAACTTGAGTGTAGCCTTGAGCAACTAGACGAGCCTTGTTGCGCACAACTTGTCCATCTTCATCTTGCTTGTTCCGAAACACCCATTTGGTTCCAATGACATTGTGCTTCTCATCGGACTTTTCAACCAACGTCCACACTTGGTTCCTCTCAAAGTTATGTAGCTATTCATGCATGGCATTTATCCAATCCGGATCTTCCAACGCTTCTTCAACCTTCATAGGTTCTGTCGTGGAATTGTCACGTCAGATGTCCTCGTGAAAGGACTTAGTTGTGGAGCCATCGCAACTAGGAAGCTTGAAGGGGTTAATAGGGACAAAGGACACGAGAGTGTTTATACTAGTTCGGCCCCTTACGGTGAAGGTAAGGCCTACGTCTAGTTGGGTTGGTATTGATGTTTCGATGACCAGGGAGCGAGATACGCTATGCACGGTTCTTGATGAGTTGTTTTCTTGCCCCAAGCCGCCAGCAGGTCGTCCCCTTATATACACGGGTTGACGCCCTGCGGCCTACAGAGTCCCGGCCGGCTTATAACAGTGTCCGGCTCGGTGACTAGTTAAAACTACCTTATGATACAAGTCATGCCATCATGGCGGTTTATTACAACGGGCCTTAAGTCGCCTGCGGGCCTTAAGCCCTCTATGAGCCGCCATCTTCATACTTTGGTCTTGGACTTTTCTCTGGTAAGTCTTCTTTGTGTAACCTGGCCCCTCCTGGGCGGCTTACACAAATAGTTATATCCCCAACATTAGGCCCCAGATTGATTTGAACATGTTCATGTCAATCTTGAAATACCTTATGGAACTGTCCTTAGTCTTTTGTCTTGCATGAAGATTTTAACCCGCCGTGACGTCATCATCTGGATCTGGGTTAAATCACCATGATGTCATATTCAATAAAACTTATTTTGACTCCGTCATATCTTCCAACGGATCTTTGCCTTTACTGACCATCCCGAGAATCGAGGTGTCGGGGCCGCTGGATAATGATGTTTTGGTCTCCTCGTTTCTCGCGCCATCTCGGTCAGTCTTTCCTTATAAATAGGGCGACCTAGGTCTTTCACTCTTCCTTATCTACGTCGTCCTCTTCCTCTTGCTTCCTCTCGAGCTCCGCCGCCACCACCGTCGAACCCCTCGTCTTCACCGACTCAGGCCGCTGCATCAACCTGACTCTGACCAGAGATCAACGGCGAACCTCTGCAGCTCATCCGCATCTGTGAGTTCCTCTCCTTCCCTTTCTTAGATCTGCATTGGAACTTTTTCGAGTTCGTCGGTGTTCATCACCGCCCGACACAAACCCTTGCTAGTTCTTACCTCCAATGCCCTGTTTAGATCATAAAAATTACGTAGAACTGCTGCGGTACTTGTTTGTGTTGATCTTGCATAGAAATAGATCTCATTTCCCTTGTTTGGAAACCCTCTTCGAGTGTATGAACTTCTCTGCCCTATTTTTAGGTCTAGAAATTTTTCCTTTCAAAGCAATATTTTGATCCAGAGTAATAACTATCATCTGTGAAACTTGTTTTTATCACCCGGAAAACTTCTTTCTGGTAAATGCCCTTAAACACAACTGTCGAGGTGTCTAGTTTAAATAAATGACACAGAACCTTAGTTGCTCCTTATGACCTGAAGAATTTTGAACTGCGCTTGATACTGGTAGCGGCTTAAATATTGTTGCACAGTCATCCTTATATCATTAGGCCCCTCCTTAAGCCGCCACCTTGAATAATTAGGATTTTCCTCCCTGGTTAAAATTGAACCGGATCTTCTTATTTTATCATAGGCCAATTGTTGTCATGGCTCCTAAGGCGGCCAAGGCCCCTGTAACCTGCAATTGGGTCCCATCCACAGTTACCAAGAGTAAACTGGTTGAGTTCGTGAAATCTAGCCACCTGCCAAAAAAGGAGGTCATGTCTTATCGTGTCCCTGACCCATCTGAAGAGAAGCCTCATCCCGAAGAAGGGGAGGTGATAGTTTTTACGGATCACATGAGTCAGGGATTTGCTCCTCCCGGTTCAAAATTCTTCAGGGAGGTTTTGAATTTCTTTGATCTTAGACCTCAAGACATCGGACCCAACTCTGTGTCAAGTATTTGCAATTTCCAAGTCTTCTGCGAGGTGTACCTGGGAGAAGAGCCAAGTCTGCTATTGTTCAGGGAACTTTTATACATGAACCGGCAAAATGAACATGCCAACGGGCCGAGTCTTGAGCTTGGCGGCATCTCAATCCAGCGACGGAGAGATTACCTTTTTCCTCATGTTGAGCTGCCGAGTCACCCAAAATCTTGGAACCAAACGTGGTTCTACTGTCAGGACACTTCTGCGGCTGATGAGAAGCCTCTGCCCGGCTTTCGCGCCCTACGCCTTGAATCCAACCATCCGTTACCAGACAAACTGACGACCTTTGAACGTCTGCCTCTCAACCATACCATCAAGAAGATCAAAGCTCTCTTGGGAAATGGCTTAAACGGCGTCGATCTGGTCCGAGTATGGGTCACCTGGCGAGTACTTCCATTAAGCCGCCGTTCCGGCTTAATGTGTACTTATACCGGCGAAAAAGATGACTCGTTACACCATAGTCCTGACGACTTACCAGATGATGTGGTGGAGGCTACGACCCAGTCATTGCTGAAGGAGGGCACTGTGACGAGTAACACCTTCAGCTTACTTCCCTTTTGCAAGAAGAACCCGGCCCATGCAGTAAGTTATCAATCTTAACAAATACTCTTTGCTATGTTTTACCTTCTTTGGTACTCATAATTCCTTATCTTTTCCCACAGGCTGATGATAACTTTTGGAAGGTCAAATATGACCATGAAGCTGCAAAACAAGCCAGGGCAACCAAGAAAGCTGAAAGGAAAGCCGCCAAGACGGGAACCTCAAAGAAAAAGAGACCCAGCGCCTCCGACTTACTCAGATTGGAGGATAGTTCTTCGGATGATGAAGAGGTAATCTTTAAATTTTCTTAATTCCCTTGTTATTACATGTCTGACATTCTATCCCTTCAGGAGGATACGGGGAACAGTCAAGCAGCCAATGAAGAGGTAACTATAATCTCCTCCGACTCAGAGCCTTTGCCAAAGCAAAAGATCCGAAGGGTGACCCGGAAAGTAAGATTTTCACATGCTCTTGCTTATCAAGATCCACAATTTCTTTTGAAGCAACAACAGCTTGAGAACCGGAGGCAGACCCGGAACAACAAGGATGCGGAACTCTCCTCCGGCTTACCTGACGTAACCAGGAAGCGTCGGACTGAGGTTATCTCCGATTTACGTTCTGTTTTACCTTTAGCGGGCTTAATTCGTCATCCTCTTAATTCGTCTGACTCCGATTATCAGGATACCTCTCCTTCTTCCGGTGAATCCATGCAGTCAAACATGCCGGCTTTCAAAACTGCTCCCGGGTAATGTAACCTTATGTACCTTGAATTTTTCTTTACCCATGCTTGCGTATTCATCCTTCTGCCTTTGTTAACAGCATGCAAGTAAAACCCAACAAGAGGGCGAAGAAGAATAAGACGTCCCAAGACCCGATTATAAATGAACCGGTGATTAATGCATCTGCTCCAGACAGCTCTACCCATCAGCCACCGCCTGATCCGGCTTCTGATATTCCAGTGCCAACTTCTGATCCGCCTGCTGAAGATACTCTCAACACAAATGACCCGGAAACTCCTAGCCCGGTTAAGACAGATGAACCGGAAGTGGAGATTGTGAGGTCTCAGTTTGTTGAACCAGGGCGTCCTACCGTCCTTGCCAAATGTTCCGCCAAGGAAAAACTTGCCGAACGCCGAAAAGCCAAACAGGACATTACTGATTACACTCACTTAAGCATTGGTGATATAGTCTCAGGCTATCTGAATCAAGTGCATAATAGTCGTGACCTAGAAATTGACATGGTAAAACAAATACAACACAAATCTGAGGTATAACTTATACTTTTTACCTGAGTATTACATACTGTACCAGCCCCCAAGTCTATCGCTTATGAATAAATATGCTGTAGACTTAGAAATTTGCTTTACTTATTAATTGAACCGGTTCAAAGAGAATATATTTAACCCGGTTATAATATGATAGTTGTAAATTTTGCAATATACATTAGTCCCCAAGTGTCAAGTATCTTTACTTGTAAGGTGCTTGAGACTTAATATGTGTAACCCGGGAGGATAAGGTTAAAATTCTTCAGCATACATTAGCCCCCAAGTGCCAAGTATCTTTACCTGTAAAGTGCTTTGGGACTTGAATGATACCTTACTATAATCCTTACCATAACCTGGTGTCAATGTAGGCTGCCATAAGTCAGTTTGAATTGGAGCTTGCTGTCCTGAAGAGCCGTCTAGAAACTCAAGAACTTGAGACTCAGAAGGCTAACTCCAAATTTGAATTCAGTGTCTCTGAAAATGAGAAACTGAAGAAGAATTTTGAGTCAGAAAAGAGAACTTGGGCTGATGAGAAGGCTTCCCTGGTGACTCGGGCCGAGACAGCAGAAGCATCTCTTGCAGAAGCAACAACCGAGCTGTCCGACTTAAAACGGCAGATATCTCAAATGATCTCAGCCATCTTCGGTAAGTCATCGTGCAAAACTTCAAACCTTGTAACCTTACAATGACTATTGTAATAATTACTTCTGGTTGACTGTTATGCCTGTGCAGATATAGGCCCCAAGAGTACCAACCTGAAGCAAAACATGCTGATCAAGCTTAAAGCAGTTTATACCTCAGTGGAACAGCTATACTCCGGGTCACAACGCGCCTTGGCCGTTGTAGCCTTATCAACTCCACATCCTCGCCTTCTACAGGACGTGTTGAAGATCCTTGCTTTTCTTCCTCAGCGGATCCAAGACTTAAGGCGGGCGTCCTCAAGAGCCGGGGCCGTGGCTGCATTGAGCCGGGCTAAAGCATGGCTCCCAGAACTAGACCCGGCCGACCTTGCCCTTGGATACCCAAGTCTGAAGGAGGACGGCACTGCATTTGACGACCATGACTTCACCGCCTGTGTCAAAGCCATACGTCCCGTGGAGACCCTTATTGGAAATGACACTTATCTTAGCAAGTATGCACCGGCTTATGACAGTGAAAACCGGAGAATTCCAAACACTCCATATGATCAAATCAGCCTGATCCCTCCAATTCGCAAGCATACTTTTGCCCCTGAAGTGGACCCAGCTGGTTTAATAGATGATGAAGCTGAGTTTGAAGCTTTGAGCGGCATTGACTGGGCCTCGTCAACTTTCCAGGACAAAACAGCCGACGGAGAAGCGGAGAAGGATAACCCGGAGGCTTCAAGCCCGCCGAAGGAGTGAATCGCCAGGTGTCTTGCAAAAAACAATGCTTCACTTATTCTGACTCAGGGAGTCTTGTAATAGGATAAGAAAAACCTCTCAATGTTTGTCATGCCTTCGCGCATGTTTTATGGCGCTTAATACTTTCATAAGCCGCCGTTTATATATTTCCAGCTTATGTTGATCGTTTGTCTCCCTGATGGTAAATTTGCTTGTCTTATCCTGCACATGAAACAAACAAAAGCTCCCTTGGCGGTTTGTCACACCGGGGGTCACATAAAGTATTTGTAACCCGGAAACGAACCAAAGGCACCTTACACAAGCCGATTTATGACTATACTTTACTTAGCATAATAGCATACCTGCAATCTTTTGATAACTTTTCCTGCTGACTTAGTGCTCACCTGGTACTCAACAACCTGGTGTGACCAATATTAAACCGGAAAAACAAAAAACATCTCATAATGTTTTCCCAAGGTCTCAGGATAGTCAAAATAATTTACAGGCTTCTGATTCGAATACGATCAGTAAACCGTTCCAAAGGGGTTAAGCTAAGATTCGGATATGATCATATAGCCCCCAATGGCTTGGCGATGCCGATCAAGTGGGTATCAACATCTATGTTCTCTTTGGTTCGAATACGACCTATGTTTGAACAGGAAGCCCCCAAGTGACCATGAGATTTGTTTAATGATGATGATTCGTATACGATCCACGTCAGACCCAAAGGGGTTAAGCTATGATTCAAATATGATCAAGAAGCCCCCAAGTGGGTTTGGCAGTATGCCGATCAAGTGGGTATCGACAGCTATGTTCTTTTGGTTCGGATACGACCTATGTTTGAACAGGAAGCCCCCGAGTGATCATGGCTAGATTCAGATATGATCTTAAGCCGGTCCAAAGGGAAAACCGGATTCAGATATGATCCATTCCTTGTTGGTAGTGTCCATCACCTGATAAAGAAGACATAAAAACATTCTTTATGGGAAAAAAGGACAAAAGGTCCTGCTTTATTGCTTTATATAATATGTACATCGTCAAAAATATATACATCCTAGGAGCCGGTGGCTCAAGTATAGTAAGGCCGAAGGTGGGCGATATTCCACGGCCGGCGGGTCTCCTCCTTCGACTTACGTGAGTCTTTGTATTCTCGAATATCAATGAGGTAGTATGACCCGTTGTTCAGATTCTTGCTGACCACAAAGGGTCCTTCCCAAGGAGGGGATAGCTTGTGCATATTGGACTGATCCTGGATGAGCCGGAGCACTAAGTCGCCTTCCTGAAATGTTCTGCTTCTGACCTGGCGGTTGTGATAGCGACGAAGGTCTTGCTGGTAAATTGCTGAGCGGGCTATTGCCAAGTCTTGCTCCTCATCCAACAAGTCAAGTGCCTCCTGTCGAGCTTTTTCATTATCAGCCTCAACGTAAGCCGCCACCCGGGGTGAATCGTGCCGGATATCACTTGGCAGAACTACCTCTGCTCCATAAACCATGAAAAAAGGTGTATAACCCGTGGATCTGTTAGGCGTAGTGTTGATGCTCCACAGCATAGAGGGTAACTCTTCCACCCAACAACCCGGAGTCCACTGTAAGGGGACCAAGAGCCATGGTTTGATACCCTTTAAAATTTCCTGATTAGCTCTTTCTGCTTGACCATTAGATTGAGGATGAGCAACAGCCGAAACGTCAAGCCGGATATGCTCTCGTTGACAGAACTCTTCCATTGCACCCTTGGAGGGATTAGTGCCATTATCAGTTATGATGCTATGTGGAAAACCAAAACGAAAGATCACCTTTTTGATGAACTGAACCGTCGTGGCCGCATCACACTGACTGACCGGCTCTGCCTCAATCCACTTTGTAAATTTATCCACTGCCACCAGGAGGTGTGTCTTTTTGTCCTTAGACCTCTTGAAGGGTCCCACCATGTCAAGCCCCCAGACTGCGAACGGCCAAGTAATTGGAATCATCCTCAATTCTTGAGTCGGCACATGAACTCGTCGTGAGAATTTTTGACATCCGTCACATTTGCTAACAAGGTCCTCCGCATCAGCATGAGCCGTCATCCAATAAAAACCATGACGGAAGGCCTTAGCCACCAGAGACTTTGAGCCGGCATGGTGACCACAATCTCCTTCATGGATCTCTCGAAGTATCTCTTGACCCTCTGCAGGTGACACACAACGCTGGAACGCCCCTGTGACACTGAGGTGATGTAACTCACCATTAACAATTGTCATGGACTTGGACCACCTGACAATTTGTCGTGCCAAGGTCTCATCCTCAGGCAGCTCTCCCCGGGTCATATAAGCCAAGTATGGCAATTTCCAATCTGGGATGACGTGAAGTGCGTCCACCAACTGTGCCTCCGGGTCTAGCACTGCAAGCTCTTCCTCTGTAGGTACCTTGACAGAAGGATTATGCAGAACATCAAGAAAGGTGTTAGGCGGCACCGGCTTACACTGAGAGCTCAACCGGCTTAACGCATCAGCCGCCTCATTCTTCCTTCTATCAATGTGCTCCACCTGATATCCTTTGAGGTACCCAGCTACAGCATCTACTTCACGACGATAAGCCGCCATAAGGGGATCCTTAGAATCCCACGTGCCTACGACCTATTGAGCCATGAGGTCTGAGTCGCCCAAGCATCTTACCCGGCTTAAATTCATCTCCTTAGCCATCCGGAGACCATGGAGCAAAGCCTCGTATTCAGCTGCATTGTTAGTACAAGGAAACATGAGACGGAGCACATAACGAAATTTGTCACCTCGAGGGGAAGTTAAAACAACTCCAGCCCCGGATCCTTCTAACTGCCTGGACCCATCAAAGTGAATAGTCCAATACGTATTGTCCGGCTTCTCCTCAGGTGCCTGCAACTCTGTCCAATCATTGATAAAGTCCACCAAGGCCTGAGATTTGATGGCAGTACGGGGCATACACTTCAAATCATAAGGCCCAAGCTCAATAGCCCACTTGGCGGTTCGTCATGTGGCCTCCCTGTTCTGAATGATGTCCCCCAAAGGAGTTGAACTTACCACCGTTATAGGATGACTTTGGAAGTACTGCTTCAGCTTCCGGTTTGCCATGAACACACCATAAACAAGCTTCTGCCAATGTGGATACCTTTGTTTAGACTCAATGAGCACCTCACTGATGTAGTAAACCGGCCTTTGAACCGGATGCTCCTTGCCTGCCTCTTTACGTTCTACCACGATGGCAACACTGACGGCCGCGAGTTAGCAGCCACATATAATAATAGCGGCTCTCTATCAATGGGAGCCACAAGAACCGGTGGCTCAGACAACTGTCTCTTTAAATCTTGAAAGGCAGTGTTAGCAGCATCGCTCTAGACGAAAGTGGTTGTTTTCTTCATCATCTGATATAGCGGTAATGCCTACTCTCCTAACCGGCTTATGAACCGGCTTAAAGCGGCAACACGACCCGCCAGGTGCTGAACATCATTGATACACGCCGGCTTAGCCAGAGAGGTAATCGCCGTGATTTTCTCTGGATTAGCTTCAATGCCTCTATTCGATACCAGAAAACCCAAAAGCTTGCCCGCAGGTACACCAAAAACACACTTATCTGGGTTAAGCATCATCTTGTAAACCCGGAGATTGTCAAAGGTCTCTCTCAAGTCGGATATTAAGGTTTCCTTTTCTATGGATTTCACCATGATGTCATCCACATAAGCATGAACATTACGCCCAATTTGATCATGCAAACAGTTCTGCACGCATCGCTGATAAGTTGCCTGGGCACTCTTGAGTCCAAACGGCATAGATACATAACAGAAGGCCCCAAACAGAGTGATGAAAGCTGTCTTCTCCTGGTCCTTAACTGCCATCTTGATCTGATGATAACCAGAGTAAGCATCCAAGAAGCTCAAATGTTCACAACCCGCCGTAGCATCAATGATTTGATCAATACGGGGGAGAGCAAAGGGATCAGCCAGACAAGCCTTGTTTAAGTTCGTGTAATCCACGCACATCCGCCAAGTGCCGTTCTTCTTGAGCACCAACACCGGGTTAGCCAACCACTCCATTAAAAAACTTCAACAATAAACCCGGCCGCTAAGAGTCGGGCAACCTCCTCGCCAATAGATTTTCGTCTCTCTTCGTTGAACCATCGGAGAAACTGCCTAACTAGCTTATACCTTGGATCAATATTAAGAGTGTGGCATGTCAGAAGGTTTCCATGCAAAGATGTCCCGATTATCACGGATGAACTCGATGAGCGTGCTTTCCTATTTAGGATCCAAGTTAGCACTGCTACTGAACTGCTTAGAGGCGTCTCCTGGGGTAAAGTCAACAAGCTTTGTCTCAGCGGCCGATTTAAACTTCAACGTCGGGTCATGCTCAGTAGTTGGTTTCTTGAGGGAGGTCATATCCGCCGGGTCAACATTGTCTTGATAAAACTTAAGCTCCTCCGCGGCACAGGTAGTCTCAGCGTAAGCCGCGTCGCCTTCTTCACATTCCAAAGCTACCTTTCGACTCCCATGCACAGTGATGGTGCCCTTGTAACCCGGCATCTTGAGCTGTAAGTAAATGTAACACGGCCGAGCCATGAATTTAGCATAAGCCGGTCGCCCAAACAAAGCGTGATATGGACTCCGGTTTTTGACCACTTCAAACGTCAATTTCTCAGCCCTGGAATCATACTCATCTCCAAAGGCCACCTCCAATTCAATCTTGCCAACTGGGTAAGCTGACTTGCCTGGAACCACCCCATGGAAAACAGTGTTGGATGTTCTCAGATTCTTCTCAGTCAACCCCATGCGCTGGAAAGTATCATAATAGAGGATATTGATGCTGCTACCTCCGTCCATGAGTACCTTAGTGAATTTATATCCACCAACCTGGGGTGCCACCACCAAGGCTAACTGACCCGGATTATCAACTCGGGGAGGGTGATCCTCTCTGCTCCATATGATGGGTTGCTCTGACCATCTCAAATAACGAGGAATTGCCGGCTCAACCGAATTTACGGCCCTCTTAAGAACCTTCTGGTCACGTTTGCATAAGCTAGTGGTAAACACATGGTACTGCCCACCACTCAACTATTTTGGATGGCTCTGATAACCCGACTGCTGCTGCTGGTGTCCTCCCTGACCAGATTGCTGTTGATTATTTCCGCCCGGCTGTCCCTGAAAACCGGAATTTGAAGCACCACCCGGACCATGAAAGCCGCCAGCCCCTAAACCGCCGCCCGATCCATGACCACCATCAAAGGTATTGGAATTTTTAAATGCCTTCATGATCGCGCAATCTTTCCACAGGTGTGTAGCGGGGTGCTCCCGAGTGCCGTGTTTCGGGCAGGGCTCATTGAGTAGCTGCTCAAGAGATGGGCCTGACCCGCCGGATCGAGGCCACTTACCCTTACGTATCTGATTGTTACCCTGTGTATTAGCGTTGGCTACAAGCTCCGGGTTGCCGTCCGCCTTACGCTTATTGCCGCTTTGATTCCCCGGGTTATGCTGTTGACTCTTTCC
This sequence comes from Triticum aestivum, assembly GCF_018294505.1. Classification (NCBI taxonomy): domain Eukaryota; kingdom Viridiplantae; phylum Streptophyta; class Magnoliopsida; order Poales; family Poaceae; genus Triticum; species Triticum aestivum. The sequence continues at coordinate 483,864,167 of NC_057798.1, read as the reverse complement.
ATTGCCGTTCCTTTTTCCTTCCCTGTCTTCTCATCATCAGACACGGGATCCTTGGTACTATCAAAATCGGCATATTTGACTAAAGCCACCATCAGCGTGCCAATATCCCTGCAGTCACGCTTAAGGCACCCCAATTTCTGCCTCAGCGGTTCAAAGCTGCAATTTTTATCCAACATGAGGACTGCAGAGCCGGTATCCATCTTATCAGATGAATGAATTATCTCCTTGACCCGGCGTACCCAATGGGTGGTGGATTCGCCCTCCTCCTTCTTACAATTCATCAAGTCCATGATTGACATAGACTACTTACAGGTGTCCTTGAAGTTCTGGATGAAACGGGCTTTTAACTCCTCCCATGAACCAATGGAATTGGGTGGTAAACTCTTTAACCAAGACCGGGCCGTTCCATCTAACATCATGGTGAAATATTTAGCCATTGCCGCGTCACTGACTTCCAACAGCTCCATGGCCATCTCATAGCTCTCAATCCAGGCTCCAGGTTGTAAATCGGCCATGTAATTCGGCACCTTTCGAGGTCCCTTGAAGTCCTTTGGCAGGCGCACGTTACGCAAAGCCAGTATCAAACAAGGAACACCACCGGTTCTGGTGGCTACTCCCACCTCAGTGGAAGTCGTTGGATACTCTGTAATATTTTGATGTACCGCCTATTGAGCCGCCAGCTAAGCCGCCCGCTCATTCTCCTGACGTACTCGGTCCTGCACCGGGTTATAGCCACCATGTTGGTCGCGGCGTTGGGCATTGCTTGACAAAGCTTCAGATTCCATGTGCCTGCTATAACTCGGACTCCGGTTCTGACGAGGCGGTTCTAACCAAGGCGGAGGAGTTGAATGAATCCTATCCCGGCTATAAGAATAGGTCTTGCTGAGCCAGGGCCGTCTGGACAAGTTCCTTGATTCTCCGGGTCTCCACCACTGTTGGATTATCACCATCCACTGGGAGATCCGCCAGACGCGCTGATGCTGCGATTAAGTTCTCCATGGGGTTGGAAAAGTGACCCAGTGGTATCGGCACATAACGTGGCGGTGCCATGCTCATATGAGGAGGTGGCATCTCTCGACGCTAAGCCGGTCCTCCTGCTCCGGATGTCATAAGCTGATTGGCATCCGGTGGGTTACTTGGGCCGGCTCCAGGTGTAGCGAAAATAACCCGAGGGTAGTAATTCGGAGGTAACCGGGATTGGGTCTTCTGGTGTCTCCTCCTCATTACCTCATTGGAGGCGTTTAAGCTCATCGTGAGCTGGTAAGCTTCTGACTGCAACCGCTGTGCCCGGGCGTCGAGAGACGCCCGCTCCGTAGCTAGTCTAGTATCCTCAGCTGCCAAGGCCTCCTTGGCCTGAGCTATCTCCTCACGTACCCGTGCCACCTCCGCGTCATGCTCATCTTTGTTTCCAGGGATAACCGTGGCGGTCAACAGGGTCGTAAGCTTGTCCATGAGGTCTATCAGAACTTGAGCCGGGGGGCGCACAGGGCCTCCTGCCCTGGCCGCTCCTATCCCGGACGTAACTGCAGTAGCGACTATAGAGTTTTGACCGGGTTGAGTCCCATCCATGAAGACTCCTGCCCAATTCGGCGACTCACAGGGGTCCGGAATACTGAAGCCATCGGAACAGCCCCCGAGCACACCATCTTGCCTTGATACAGAGAATCTGTTGAACCGGCGGATGAATCACCGTCAGAGTGGACGGTCGTCTCATCACCATCTTCAGGACTTTCGGAAAGCTCTTCTCCGTGGACACAGCCCACAAAGACACGCTTCATGCCAGGTTGAGCCCGGGCGGTTTTCGCACGCTAAGCCGTCTCGACGAGGTCAGTGCAGTTGTCCCGCTCAGGCCCCGGCTTGCCAATCCGGTCGATGAAGACGTGGATCCCTCCGAAGGGGACCCAGTACCCGTACTCAATTGAGTAGGCGTCGGGGCCCCAGCCTTCGTCGTCGATGTAGATCTTGCCGCGACGACTCTTGGTCATCCGGCCCACTATGTATCCCTTGAGCCCTTCGAAGCTGCCCCTCAAGAACTCAAATCCACCGTGCGCTGGCCCCACGGTGGGCGCCAACTGTCGTGGAATTTTCACGTCAGATGTCCTCGTGAAAGGAGTTAGTTGTGGAGCCATCGCAACTAGGAAGCTTGAAGGGGTTAATCGGGACAAAGGACACGAGAGTGTTTATACTAGTTCGGCCCCTTACGGTGAAGGTAAGGCCTACGTCTAGTTGGGTTGGTATTGATGTTTCGATGACCAGGGAGCGAGATACGCTATGCCCGGTTCTCGATGAGTTGTTTTCTTGCCCCAAGCCGCCAGCAGGTCGTCCCCTTATATACACGGGTTGATGCCCTACGGCCTACAGAGTCCCGGACGGCTTATAACAGTATCCGGCTCAGTGACTAGTTAAAACTACCTTATGATACAAGTCATGCCATCATGGCGGTTTATTACAACGGGCCTTAAGTCGCCTGTGGGCCTTAAGCCCTCTATGAGCCGCCATCTTCATACTTTGGTCTTGGACTTTTCTCTGGTAAGTCTTCTTTGTGTAACCCGGACCCTCCTGGGCGGATTACACAAATAGTTATATCCCCAACAGGTTCAATACTAGAAATGAATGAGCAATGTTCACAAAAATTAGCCAAACGAGTTTTAGAGCGAGTAATTCTCCCGGTTTTAATATCATCAAAGATTTGTTCGACGGGATGATCTCTTGAGACTCTTGCTCGTACTCATGAGAGCTTTTGTTTGGGTCTGGGTGGAACATCCTCTTCATTGTCTTGTTCTTCCTCTTGTCTTTCTTCATTGTTGTTGGCATTGTTGTTCTCCCATGGAGGTGGAGAAGGAGGTCATCGAGGTTCATCTTGTTGTACATCCTTGTTTTCATCGTCTTGATGTGTCCCACTCGTGGATGCCTCCAAGTCAACTTGTGGTTCATCTTGGCGTGAAGTTGAGGCTTCCAGTTGGACGGACAAGGTACTCTCCTTCACCTCCATTGGGCGAATCTTGCCAATAGACAAGTCTTGGATTGCTTCCGAAGGATCTTTGTCACCTACATCAATTGGCAATTGCTCTACTTGTGAGCCGTTAGATTCATCAAACTTCACATCTACCGTCTCTTCAACCTTTCGGGTGAAATTGTTGTAGACACAGTAAGTGTGAGAGTTTGAGCCATAACTGAGTAGGAAACCTTCATGAGATGTAGGAGCAAATTTCGAACGACAATGCTTATCAAGAATGTAGCACTTTGAGCCGAATACCCGAAAGTATCTGACTTGGGGTTTGTTACTGGTGAGAAGCTTGTATGTCGTCTTGCCGAGTAGCTTGTGAAGATATAGACAATTCGTTGCATGACAAGCTGTCTCAACCGCTTCTGACCAAAGTGTTTTGGCGTCTTGTACTCATCAAGCATCGTTCTTGCCATTTCGATGAGCGTCCTGTTCTTCCTCTCAACAAATCCATTTTGTTGAGGTGTGTACGTAGCCGAGAACTCATGTGAAATCCCTTTTTCCTCAAGAAAGGTGTCCATAATGGTGTTCTTGAACTCCGTTCCGTTGTCAATGCGAACCTTCTTGATCTTCACTTCAAATTGGTTTTGGGCCTTCCTAGCGAAGTTTTTGAAGATCTTTTGGACCTGCAATTTATCATCAAGAAAGAACACACATGTAAATCTTGAAAAATCATCAACAATGACCAGTCCAAACGAGTTACCACCAAGACTCTTGTAGGCATTGGGACCGAAAAGATCCATGTGAAGTAGCTCGAGCGGTCTCCTTGTGGTCATGATGTTCTTCATGGGGTGGCTTCCTCCAACCTGTTTTCCTGCTTGGCAAGCACTGCAAAGTCTATCTTTGTCAAATATAACATCTTTAACACCCAGGATATGATCACCTTTAATAAGCTTATCAAGGTTTCGCATGCCCACATGACCTAACCGTCTATGCCACAACTAGCCTTTAGAGGATTTAGCAATTAAGCAAGTTCTAGGTTGAGCCTTATTAGTGAAATCAACAATGGATAGGTCACCTCTACGTATGCCGGAAAGACCATTTTAAGATTATCTCTTTGAAACACTTGGCAATCTAGTTCAGTAAATAGGACATTGAAACCAAAGTCAGCTAGTCTAGATACAGAAAGTAAATTATAGCCAAGAGATTCAACGAGCATAACATTTTGTATGGAGCTGTCATGTGAGATGGCCACCTTACCGTTTGAGTTATCACCAAAAGTGACATACTTTTGAGGGGCATCGTTTTCAGCAAGCTCACGAAACATATCTTTGTCTCCGGTCATGTGATCGGTACATCCACTATCAAGGACCCATTCCTTTCCTCCAGCCATGTAGCCGCAAAGGTTAGCCATAAGACCAAAGTGTCTCATAGACTCTTCAAGATCAAGGTCACTATCATCATCCTCATCATAGTATCCATGTTCAACATCATCTTGTAAATGATCATTTCCTAGAGAGAGTGATTCATTAGATATCTGATTTTGACAATGTTCATCTCTATGAATTCTAATGGCTTCGGAAACGATATTGCTAATTATTCCAACATCTCCTTTGGCACGCATAAGGTCACGAAGCTCAAATAAACAATCTCAAACTTAGGATCATTGGGATTCATCTTATTCAAAGCAATAGACTTATGAAGAATCTCATCTAAGTTTTTTAAGGAATAGTCTAGAAATCGTTCCTCAAGAAATCTCCATATAGTATAAGCACAATCAAGAGTTGGCAAGTGACCAATCAAATTTCTAGGCAAACCTCTAGTGATAAGATTGATAGTTCTAAGATTGCGAATCATGTCAATATCCTCATCAAGGGTAGGATGCAACGGTTCAACAAGGGGTTCAAAAGGAGTAGTAATGTACTTGTTTAAGTGATATTCATGAAAAATTCCAAGCATCTCATTTTTCCACTCACTAAAGAACTCTCCATCAAGCATAGGCACTCTACGTCTAATACTCCCCAACGTAGACTCATCCATGTTCCTCCAATGGTGATTAAACCAAAGCAATGGAGACCAATGCTCCGATGCCAATTGTAAGGATTGAGAAGAGGTGTCTAGAGGGGGTGATTAGACCCTCAACAAGTAAAAATAGCAGTTTTTAAGTTTTTCAAGTAGAGGTTGGAAATTAGCACAATTTCAAACATTCATACTACAATTCAAGAAAGCATGCAAAGAGTATATGAGCAGCAGAAAGTAAAGCATCCAACTTGCAAGAAAGTAAAGGGATGGGATTGGAGTGTGCAAACGCAATTGGAGACATGGAGATTTTTGGCGTGGTTCCGATAGGTGGTGCTATCGTACATCCACGTTGGTGGAGACTTCAACCCACGAAGGGTAACAGTTGCGCGAGTCCACGGAGAGCTCGACCCATGAAGGGTCCACGAAGAAGCAACCTTGTCTATCCCACCATGGCCATCGCCCATGAAGGACTTGCCTCACTTGGGTAGATCTTCATGAAGTAGGAAATTTCCTTGCCCTTACAAACTTCTTGGTTCAACTCCACAATCTTGACAGAGGCCACCACTCTCCAAAAGGTAATAGATGGTGTGTTGATGATGAACTCCTTGCTCTTGTGCTTCAAATGATAGTCTCCCCAACACTCAACTCTCTCTCACAGATTTGGCTATGGTGGAAAGATGATTTGAGTGGAAAGCAACTTGGGGAAGGCTAGAGATAAAGATTCTTGTGGTTGGAAAGGAATGTCTTGGTCTCAACACATGAGTAGGTGGTTCTCTCTAAAAAAATGAATGCTTGAAGTGTGGGCACGTTCTGATGGCTCTCTCCATGAATGAAGAATGGGTGGAGGGGTATATATAGCCTCCACACAAAATCTAACCGTTACACACAGATTCCCAAACTCGGTGAGACCGAATGGTAAAACTCGGTTAGACCGATTTAGGTACAAATGTGAATGTTAGAGTTTTCCATGGGACTGATGTGCAAGGGTTAGGGTAAAACCTCAACTTGGTTTGACCAATTACACAAACTCGATGGGACCAATTTTTATAATGAGCAAACAAAGAATTGGTCAAGCAAGCTCGGTGGGACCGATTGCACAAACTCGGCGAGACCGAAATTATTGCAATAGGTCAGAGAGTTTGCAAGCCCGTCTCGGTGAGACCGGGATCCCATCGGTGAGACCGAACTAATTAGGGTTTGGCAGTGGCTATGTCAAATGGACTCGGTGGTGCCGGATAGATCAAATCGGTGGGCCGAGTTTAACTTTTAGGTTTAGGAAATATGTGGATATGAGAAAGTGGTTGAGGGCTTTGGAGCATATCACTAAGCACTTTGAGCAACCAAGCCATTAAGCAACACCTGATAACCCACAAGTGTAGGGGATCAATTGTAGCCTCTTTCGATAAGTAAGAGTGTCGAACCCAACGAGGAGCTAAAGGCGGAACAAATATTCCCTCAAGTTCTATCGACCACCGATAAAACTCTACGCACGCTTGACGTTCGATTTACCTAGAACAAGTATGAAACTAGAAGGACTTTGTAGGTGTTGTTGGATAGGTTTGCAAGAAAATAAAGAGCACGTAAATAAAAAGTAGGGGCTGTTTAGATAAAGAAGCAACTAAGTTAGTTTTAATAGAGAGCCTTTGGTCATGATAAAGTTATTTGTCCCTAGGCAATCGATAACTAGACCGGTAATCACTATTGCAATTTTATTTGAGGGAGAGGCATAAGCTAACTTACTTTCTCTTCTTGGATCATATGCACTTATGATTGGAACTCTAGCAAGCATCCGCAACTACTAAAGATCATTAAGGTAAAACCCAACCATAACATTAAAGCATCAATCCCCTTTATCCCATACGCAACAACCCCCTTACTCGGGTTTATGCTTCTGTCACTCAAGCAACCCACTATAAGCGAATCATGAACGTATTGCAACACCCTACAGCGGGAATCCCTCACGCTTGCGCAACACGGAGGGCACAATAGGAAAACACCAATAATAAAACATGCAACTCAAACCAATCACGATCTCAATTAACCCATAGGACAAAACAGATCTACTCAAACACCATAAGATAGCCATACATCATTGGGAAATAATATATAGCGTTGAGCACCATGTTAAAGTAGAGATTACAGTGGGTAAAAGAGAGGTTACACCGCTGCATAGAGGGGGGAGAATTGGTGATGAGGGCGGTGAAGTTGTTGGTGTAGATCACGGTGATGATGATGGCCCCCGGCGGCACTGCGGCGCCACCGGAAGCAAGGGGGAGAGATCCCCCCCCCTTCTTCTTTTTCTTCCTTGACCTTCTCCCTAGATGGGATAAGGGTTTCCCCTATGGTCTTTCGCTCCCATGGCGTGGGAGGGGCGAGAGCCCCTCCGAGATTGGATCTGTCTCTCTATCTCTCTATTTCTGCGTTCTTAGATTCTGCCCTTTCACCGCTTCTTTTATATTCGAAGATCCGTAACTCTGATTGGATTGAAACTTCCGCCCAGATTTTTCACCGAAAATTAGCTTTCTTGCGGCAAAAGAAGAGGGTCAACCGCCTTATGGGGTGCCCACGAGGGTCAGGGGCACATCCCCCTGCCTCGTCGCCCCCTCGGGCACCGTCTCGCGTTGGTTTTTCTTCCCAAAAATCATAAATATTCCAAAAATGATCTCCATCTGTTTTTATCCCGTTTGGACTCCGTTTGATATGGAGTTTCTACAAAACATAAAACATGCAACAAACAGGCACTGGCACTGGGCACTGGATCAATATGTCAGTCCCAAAAATAGTATAAAAAGTTGCCAAAAGTATATGAAAGTTGAATAATATTGGCATGGAACAATAAAAAATTATAGATACGATGGAGACGTATCAGCATCCCCAAGCTTAATTCCTACTCGTCCTCCAGTAGGTAAATGATAAAAAAGATAGTTTTTGTTGTGGAATGCTACCTAGCATAATCTTGATCATATGTCTAATCATGGCATGAATATTAAGACACGAGTGATTCAAAGCAATAGTCTATAATTTGACATAAAAACGATAATACTTCAAGCGTACTAATAAAGCAATCATGTCTTTTCAAAACAACATGGCCAAATAAAGTTATCCCTACAAAATCATATAGTCTGGCTATGCTCCATCTTCATCACACAAAATATTCAAATCATGCACAACCCTGATGACAAGCCACGCAATTGTTTCATACTTTTGACGTTCTCAAACCTTTTCAACTTTCAAGCAATACATGAGCGTGAGCCATGGATATAACACTATAGGTGGAATAGAGTATGATGGTGGAGGTTGTGTGGAGAAGACAAAAAGGGAGAAAGTCTCACATCGACACGGCTAATCAACGGGCTATGGAGATGTCCATCAATTGATGTCAATGCGAGGAGTAGGGATTGCCATGCAACGGATGCAGTAAGAGCTATAAGTGCATGAAATCTCAAACTGAAAACTAAGTCGGTGTGCATCCAACTTGCTTGCCCATGAAGACCTCAGGCATTTGAGGAAGCCCATCATCGGAATATACAAGCCAAGTTCTATAATGAAAATTCCCACTAGTATATGAAAGTGATAACTCAAGAGACTCTCTATATGAAGAACATGGTCCTACTTTGAAGCACAAGTGTGGTAAAAGGATAGTAGCATTGCCCCTTCTCTCTTTTTCTCTCATTTTTTATTTTCTCTTTTTTTTCCTTTTTTTCTTTTTTTGTGTGTGGGCTTCTTTGGCCCCGTTTTTTTATTTGGCTTCATTGGCCTCCCTTTTTTTTCATTAAATCCGGAGTCTCATCCCGACTTGTGGGGGAATCATAGTCTCCATCATCCTTTCCTCACTGGGGCAATGCTCTAATAATGATGATCATCACACTTTTATTTTACTTAGAACACAATATTACAACTCGATACTAGAACACAGATATGACTCTATATGAATGCCTCCGGCGGTGTACCGGGATGTGCAATGATCTAGCATAGCAACAACATCAAAAAACGGACAAGCCATGAAAACATCATGCTAGCTATCTTATGATCATGCAAAGCAATATGACAATGGATGCTCAAGTCATGTATATGATGATGATGGAAGTTGCATGGGAATATATCTCGGAATGGCTATGGAAATGCATAGGTAGGTATGGTGGCTGTTTTGAGGAAGATATAAGGAGGCTTATGTGTGATAGAGCGTATTGTATCACGGGGTTTGGATGCACCGGCAAAGTTTGCACCAACTCTCGAGGTGAGAAAGGGCAATGCACAGTACTGAAGAGGCTAGCAATGATGGAAAGGTAAAAGCGCGTATAATCCATGGACTCACATTAGTCATAAAGAACTCATATACTTATTGCAAAAGTTTATTAGCCCTCGAAGCAAAGTACTACTACGCATGCCCCTAGGGGGATAGATTGGTAGGAAAAGACCATCGCTCGTCCCCGACCGCCACTCATAAGGAAGACAATCAAAGAAACACCCCATGCTTCAAATTTGTCACACAACGATTACCATACGTGCATGCTACGGGACTTGCAAAACTCAACACAAGTGTCTCTACAATCCACAACCACCCACTAGCATGACTCCAATATCACCGCCTATATATCGCAAAACTATTGCAAGGAATCAAACATATCATATTCAGCGGTCTACAAGTTTATGTAGGATTTTATGACTAACCATGTGAATGACCAATTCCTGTCATCTCTCTAAATTGATATAAGTGAAGCAAGAGAGTTTAATTCTTTCTACAAAAGATATGCCCATGCTCTAACAAATATAAGTAAAGGAAAAGAGCATTCTACAAATGGCGGTTTTCTATGTGAAGAGAAAGAGGCAATCCAAACTTCAAATGATATAAGTGAAGCACATGAAGCATTCTATAAAGCAATACTCAAAAGATTTAAGTGAAGTGCAATGAGCATTCTATAAATCAACCAAGGACTATCTCATACCATCATGGTGCATAAAAGAAAAGTGAAAACTAAATGCAAAAGACGCTCCAAGACTTGCACATATCGCATGAACGAAACAAATCCGAAAACATACCGATACTTGTTGAAGAAAGAGGGGATGCCTTCCGGGGCATCCCCAAGCTTAGATGCTTGAGTCTCCTTGAATTTTTACTTGGGGTGCCTTGGGCATCCCCAAGCTTGAGCTCTTGCCTCTCCTCCTTTTCCTCATATCAATACCTTCTCGATCAAACACTTCATCCACACAAAACTTCAACAGAAAACTCGGTAAGATCCGTTAGTATAATAAAGCAAATCACTACTCTAAGTACTGTTGCAAACCAATTCATATTTTGTTTTTGCATTGTGTCTACTTTAACATAACTTTTCCAAGGCTTAATCCACTGATAGAAATTGATAGTTTCATCAAAACAAGTAAACTATGCATCAAAAACAGAATCTGTCAAAAACAGAACAGTCTGTAGCAATCTGAACATTCACCATACTTATGGTACCCCAAACATTCTACAAAAATTACAAAACATAAACAATTTTTACAGAAAGACAGCGCAAAAAGAATCAGAACCATTTGACGTTCCAGCAGAAAATGTAAAATCGCGCACTACAGCCAAAGTTTCTGCCCTGCACCGCACAAACCAGCAAGCATTGTAAACATCCTAAAGGCAAACCTTGGCACATTATTTTTATAATACAATGGAATTGTACAAGGGGATAATCATTTTTGATGAAAAGTTTCTGTAATCAAGATTCACAAAGTTTCCATGAGCATGAACAAAGTTCAAGGCTAGCTCCCACTTCAACAATGCTTGTCTTTCTCACTTTCACTTTCCTTTTTGAAAAGTTTTGGGTTCCCCTCTTTATTTGTTTTCTTTTTAGACTATATAAAAGCACTCAACAGAAATAAATGACTCCCTAAAACTTTCGGGCTGTCTCCCTCACAGCGCTTTCTTTAAAGCCATTAAGCTAGGCATATAGTGCTCAAGAAATGGATCCACCCGGATCCCAAGGTATATCAAAGCCAATTTTAATTAACAATGATTTGTAATTTAGTAGTGATCACAAAGTAACATATACTCCCTCCGTCCCAAAATAAGTGTCTCAAATTTGTACTAGCTCTAGTACAAAGTTGTACTAAGCTTAATACAGTTATTTTGGGACGGAGGGAGTATCAAGCAACAACGAAGTCTAACTCTCTTCCTATGCATCGGCATGTCATAAAAGAACAATTCATGCACACAAAGTAAAGGTCAATACATAGTATAAGCAGTTTCTTGCAATTTTATCATATTGGAAACATAGAGAGGTGGAGATATAGTTCCTCTCTCATAATAATTGCAAGTAGGAGCAGCAAGCACATGCATATTATATCTATCAAAATCATCATGTGTAGTAGTAAAACGCAACCCATCAATATAATCCTTAATAAGCACAAACTTCTCCGATATAGTGTAGTTTGGAGAATTCAAAAAGATAATAGGACTATCATGCGTGGGTGCAATAGCAACAATTTCATGTTTAACATAAGGAACTATAGCAAGTTCATCTCCATAAGCATAATTCATACTCGCTTCTTGGCCACAAGCATAGCAAGCATCAAGTTCATCAAAAAGGGATATTTCAAACGAATCAAAGAGATCATAGTAATTATCATAGCAATCATCCTTCGGTAAGCATGAATGGGAATTAAACAATGTATAAGTTGAAGAGTTACTCTCGTTAAAAGGTGGGCACAGGTAGCTAATCTGCTCTTCCTCCTTTTGTTCTTCGCTCTCCTCATCATCTTTTTCATCCAATGAGCTCACAGTTTCATCAATTTCTTCTTCCATAGACTCCTGCAAAATATTAGTCTCTTTTTGGACAGCGGAGACTTCCTCAATAAACGCATAAATATCGGCATTATATTCATAATTCTCATAGCAATATCTAAGTATAGCAAAAATTTCAGGTCTGTAAACAGCATCATCAAGATTTTCACACGTTTTAAACAAAGATTCAATTTCATAAGCACCCATAAAAGAAACAAATTCTTCTATTTGTTACACATCATAGTAATCATATATACCATTAGCATAAGAAGCCAAGGTTTAATTATCATTAAATTTGCATGAAGGAAAGGTGTGGAGCTTTCATCATAGAGCAACAAGTATAATCATATCTCAAGCATAGTTCCCGAGCATACCAATGGAACATATGAATTTGATCCCATAATAGTTTCCCTTTTTGTGTCAAGCAATAATCCCTAAAGTATTCACGTTGATCCAACATGTCTCCCATTACATAATTGAATGGGTTTTTCTCAGGATTATCAAAGTAGTACATAATACTTTTCACATAACCAACATCGAGGGTTTTAGGAGGTTCCCCATCTCCATGAGTAGCAAGTACACCTAATTTTTTTGTATTTCGTGTTCCATATCCATAACTAAAGATAGAGAACAACTAAGAACGGCAAAAAAATTACTTAGTGATAAAGCAAACAAGCACACGCGAGAATATTCACCCCACACTATGACTCCCCGGCAACGGCGCCAGAAAAAGGTCTTGATAACCCACAAGTGTAGGGGATCAATTGTAGCCTCTTTTGATAAGTAAGAGTGTCGAACCCAACAAGGAGCTAAAGGCAGAACAAATATTCCCTCAAGTTCCATCGACCACCGATACAACTCTACCCACGCTTGATGTTCGCTTTACCTAGAACAAGTATGAAACTAGAAGGACTTCGTAGGTGTTGTTGGATAGGTTTGCAAGAAAATAAAGAGCACGTAAATAAAAAGTAGGGGCTGTTTAGATAAAGAAGCAACTAAGTTAGTTTTAATAGAGATCCTTTGGTCACGAGAAAGTTATTTGTCCCTATGCAATCGATTACTAGACCGGTAATCACTATTGCAATTTTATTTGAGGGAGAGGCATAAGCTAACATACTTTCTCTTCTTGGATCATATGCACTTATGATTGGAACTCTAGCAAGCATCCGCAACTACTAAAGATCATTAAGGTAAAACCCAACCATAGCATTAAAGCATAAAGTCCCCTTTATCCCATACGCAACAACCCGCTTACTTGGGTTTATGCTTCTGTCACTCAAGCAAGCCACTATAAGCGAATCATGAACGTATTTCAACACCCAACAGCGGGAATCCCTCATGCTTACAAAAAATGGAGGGCACAATAGGACAGCACCAATAATAAAACATGCAACTCAAACCAATCACGATCATCAATTAACCCATAGGACAAAATGGATCTACTCAAACATCTTAAGATAGCCATACATCATTGGGAAATAATATATAGCATTGAGCACCATGTTTAAGTAGAGATTACAGCGGGTAAAAGAGAGGTTACACCGCTGCATAGAGGGGGGAAGGGTTGGTGATGAGGGCGGTAAAGTTGTTGGTGTAGATCGCGGTGATGATGATGGCCCCCAGCGGCACTTCGGCGCCATCAGAAGCAAGGGGGAGAGAGCCCCCCTTCTTCTTCTTCTTCCTTGACCTTCTCCCTAGATGGGAGAAGGGTTTCCCCTCTGGTCCTTGGCTCCCATGGCATGGGAGGGACGAGAGCCCCTCCGAGATTGGATATGTCTCTCTGTCTCTCTCTGTTTCTGCGTTCTTAGATTCTGCCCTTTCGCCGTTTCTTTTATATCCGGAGATCCGTAACTCCGATTGGATTGAAACTTTCGCCCAGATTTTTCTCTGAAAATTAGCTTTCTTGAAGCAAAATAAGAGCGTCAACCGCCTTACGGGGTGTCCACAAGGGTCAGGGGCGCGCCTGCCCCCCTGGGGTGCGCCGCCCTGCCTTGTGGCCCCTGTCGGTGTCAAAACTGGCGGATCTCGGGTAGGGGGTCCCGAACTGTGCGTCTAAAGCTAATGGTAACAGGAGGCGGGGGACACGATGTTTACCCAGGTTCGGGCCCTCTTGATGGAGGTAATTCCCTACTTCCTGCTTGATTGATCTTGATGATATGAGTATTACAAGGGTAGATTTACCACGAGATCGTAGAGGCTAAACCCTAGAAGCTAGCCTATGGTTATGATTGTTGTTGTCCTACGGACTAAACCCTCCGGTTTATATAGACACCGGAGGGGGCTAGGGCTACATAGAGTCGGTTACAGAGAAAGGAATCTTCATATCTTAACCACCAAGCTTGCCTTCCATGCAAAGGAGAGTCCCATCTGGACACGGAACGAAGTCTTCAATCTTGAATCTTCATAGTTCAACAGTCCGGCCAAAGCATATAGTCCGGCTGTCCGAGGACCCCTTAATCCAGGACTCCTTCAACCCCCTCGGGCACCGTCTCGCATTGGTTTTTCTTCCCAAAAATCATAAATATTCCAAAAATGATCTCCATCCATTTTTATCCCATTTGGACTCCGTTTCATATGGGGTTTCTGCGAAACATAAAACATGCAACAAACAGGAACAGGCACTGGCCACTGGATCAATATGTTAGTCCCAAAAATAGTATAAAAAGTTGCCAAAAGTATATGAAATTTGAATAATATTGGCATGAAACAATCAAAAATTATAGATACGATGGAGACGTATCAACACCTCATCCCCTTTTAATAGTATTGGCTTTCCTATGGACTCAATGTGATCTTGGATCACTAAAATGAAAATGTAGAGTCTTGAGCTTTTGCCAATGTTTGTCCTTAGCATCTTGATGGGGTTCCACATCCCCTTGTCCATGCCACTCCAATGTTTAACTTATCTGAAATATACTAGATGAAAATATTAGTCCAACAAGAGGTACGTTGACATTAATTACCAAAATCACTCAGGAAGCACTTGTGCTTTCAGGAAGGAAGGAGAAGGGAGCTGAGAAGGAAGGGGAAGGCCAAATTGCTCCCCTTCCTTTATCTCTTTCCTTCTTTCCTTCCCCTTTATTTTGGCCTACATGGGGCGCACCAGCACCCTAGGACTAGTCTGTCCCCTTTTTGGCCCATTAGGCCCATGTAGTTGCCGGGGGGATGCCCGGAACCCCTTCCGGTGACCCGATATGTACCCGGTACCCCCGGAACACTTCCGGTGTCTGAATATCATCGTCCAATATATGAATCTTTACCTCTCAACCATTTTGAGACTTCTCGTCATGTTTGTGATCTCATCCAGGACTCTGAACAACATTCGGTCACCAAATCACATAACTCATATAATACAAAATCGTCACTAAACGTTAAGCGTGCGGACCCTACGGGTTCGAGAACTATGTAGACATGACCAAGACACCTCTCCGGTCAATAACCAATAGCGGAACATGGATGATCATATTGGTTCCCACATATTCTATGAAGATCTTTATCGGTTGTACCGTAATGACAACATACATTATTCCCTTTGTCATCGGTATGTTATTTGCCCAAGATTCGATCGTCAGTATCTTCATACCTAGTTCAATCTCATTACCGGAAAGTCTCTTAACTTGTTCCGTAATACATAATCCCGCAACTAACTCATTAGTCACATTGCTTGCAAGGCTTATTATGATGTGCATTACTGAGAGGGCCCAGAGATACCTCTCTGATACTCGGAGTGACAAATCCTAATCTCGATATATGCCAACCCAACAAACACCTTCGGAGATACCTATAGAGCATCTTTATAATAACCCAGTTATGTTGTGACGTTTGATAGTACACAAGGTATTTCTCCGGCATCCGGGAGTTGCATAATCTCATAGTCAAAGGAATATGTATATGACATGAAGAAAGCAATAACAATAAAACTGAACGATCAATATGCTAAGCTAATGGAGGGGTCTTGTCCATCACATCATTCTCCTAATGATGTGATCCCGTTCATCAAATGACAACACATGTATATGGTTAAGAAACCTAACCATCTCAAATTAACGAGCTATTCTAGTAGAGGCTTACTAGGGACACAGTGTTTTGTCTATGTATCCACACATGTATCAAGTTTCTGGTTAATACAATTTTTGCATGAATAATAGAAATTTATCATGATATAAGGAAATATAAAATAACAACTTTATTATTGCATCTAGGGCATATTTCCTTCAGTCTCCCACTTGCACTGGAATCAAATAATCTAGTTCACATCGCCATGTGATTTAACACCAATAGTAGACATCTTTATGTGATTAACACCCATAGTTCACATCTCCATGTGACCGACACCGAAAGAGTTTACTAGAGTCAATAATCTAGTTCACATCGCTGTGTGATTAACATCCAAAGAGTACTAAGGTGTTATCATGTTTTGCTTGTGAGAGAAGTTTAGTCAACAGGTCTGACGCATTCAGATCCGTATGTATTTTGCAAATTTCTATGTCAACAATGCTCTGCATGGAGCTACTCTAGCTAATTACTCCCACTTTAAATATGTATCCAGATCGAGACTCAGCGTCATCTGGATTGGTGTCAAAGCTTGCATCAATGGAACTCTTTACGATGAGCTCTTTATCACCTCCATAACCGAGAAATATTTCCTTAGTCCTCTAAGGATAATTTTAACCGCTGTCTAGTGATCTACTCCTGGATCACTATTGTACCCCATTGCCAAATTCATGGTAAGGTACACAATAGGTCTGGTACATAGCATGGCATACTTTATAGAACCTATGGTTGAGGCATAGGGAATGACTTTCATTCTCTCTCTATCTTATGTCGTGGTCTGGCTTTGAGTCTTACTCAACTTCACACCTTACAATACAGGCAAGAACTCCCTCTGTTGACTGATCCATTTTGAACTCCTTCAAAATCTTGTCAAGGTATGTACTCATTGAAAAATCTTATCAAGCATCTTGATCTATCTTTATAGATCTTGATGCCTAATATATAAGCAGCTTCACCGAGGTCTTTCATTGAAAAAATTCTTATTCAAGTATCCTTTTATGCTATCCAGAAATTCTATATCATTTCTAATCAACAATATGTCATCCACATATAATTTCAGAAATGCTACAGAGCTCCTACTCACTTTCTTGTAAATACAGGCTTCACCAAAAGTTTGTATAAAACCATATGCTTTGATCACCTCATCAAAGCGTATATTCCAACTCCGAGATGCTTGCACTAGTCCATAGATGGATCACTGGAGCTTGCACACTTTGTTAACACCATTAGGATCAACAAAACCTTCTGGTTGTATTATATACAACTCTTCTTTGAGATATCCATTAAGGAATGCAGTTGTGACATCCATTTGCCAGATTTCATAATCATAAAATGTGGCAATTGCTAACATGATTCGGACGGACTTATGCATCGCTATGGGTGAGAAAGTCTCATCGTAGTCAACTCCTTGAACTTGTCGAAAACCTTTTGCAACAAGTCGAGCTTTCTAGACAGTAACATTACCATCGGCATCAGTCTTCTTCTTGAAGATCCATTTATTCTCTATGGCTTGCCGATCATCGGGCAAGTCAACCAAAGTATATACTTTGTTCTTATACATGGATCCTATCTCAGATTTCATGGTCTTAAGCCATTTTGTCGAATCTGGGCTCATCGTTGCTTCCTCCTAGTTCATAGGTTCATCATGGTCTAGTAACATGACCTGCAGAACAGGATTACCGTACCACTCTGGTGTGGAACGTGCTCTGATTGACCTATGAGGTTCGGTAGTAAATTGATCCGAAGTTTTGTTGATTAGCTTCCTCTCTAGTTGGCGTAGGCATCACAGGAACGGTTTTCCGTGATGAGCTATTTTCCAATTCGAGAGAAGGTATAATTACCTCATCAAGTACTACTTTCCTCCCACTCACTTCTTTCGAGAGAAACTCCTTCTCTAGAAAGGATCCATTCTTAACAACAAAGAACTTGCCTTCGGGTCTGTGATAGAAGGTGTACCCAAAAGTTTCTTTTGGGTATCCTATGAAGACGCACTTCTCCGATTTGGGTTTGAGCTTATCAAGCTGAAGCTTTTTCACATAAGCATCACAATCCCAAACTTTAAGAAACAACAGCTTAGGTTTCTTGCCAAACCACAGTTCATATGGTGTCGTCTCAACGGATTTAGATGGTGCCCTGTTTAACGTGAATGCAGCTGTCTCTAATGCATAACCCCGAAACAATAGTGGTAAATCGGTAAGAGACATCATAGGACGCACCATATCTAATAAAGTACGGTTACGACGTTCAGACACACCATTACGATGTGGTGTTCCAGGTGGCGTGAGTTGTGAAACTATTCCACATTGTTTTAAATGAAGGCCAAACTTGTAACTCAGATATTTGCCTCCGCGATCAGATCATAGAATCTTTATTTTCTTGTTACGATGATTCTCCACTTCACTCTGAAATTCTTTGAACTTTTCAAATGTTTCAGACTTGTGTTTCATTAAGTAGTATACCCATATCTGCTTGAATCATCTGTGAAGGTCAGAAAATAACGATACCCACCGCGAGCCTCAACACTCATCGGACCGCATACATCGGTATGTATTTTTTCCAATAAGTCATTGGCTCGCTCGATTGTTCCGGAGAACAGAGTTTTAGTCATCTTGCCCATGAGGCATGGTTTGCAAGTATTAAATGATTCATAATCAAGTGATTCCAAAAATCCATCTGCATGGAGTTTCTTCATGCGCTTTACACCAATATGACCTAAACTGCAGTGCCACAAGTATGTTCCACTATAATTATTAACTTTGCATCTTTTGGCATCAATATTATGAATACGTGTATCACTACGATTGAGATTCAATAAACCATTCACCTTGGGTGTATGACCATAGAAGGTTTTATTCATGTAAACATAACAACAATTATTCTCTAACTTAAATGAATAACCATATTGCAATAAACATGATCTAATCATACTCATGCTTAACGCAAACACCAAATAACATTTATTTTAGGTTCGACACTAATCCCGAAGGTAGAGTGAGTATCAACCTTGGAATCACTTCCAACACATATCGTCACTTTGCTCTTAACTAATCTATGTTCATTCTGCAACTCCTATTTCGAGTTACTAATCTCAGCAACTGAATCGGTATCAAATACCCCGGGGTTGCTACGAACACTAGTAAATTACACATCAATACCATGTATATCATATATACCTTTGTTCACTTTCCCATCCTTCTAACCTGCGAAGTATTTGGGGCAGTTCTGCTTCCAGTGACCATTTCCTTTGCAGTAGAAGCACTTAGTTTCAGGCTTAGGTCCAGATTTGGGCTTTTTCCTAGGAGTGGCAACTTGCTTGCCATTTTTCTTGAAGTTCCCTTTCTTTCCCTTGACCTTTTACTTTAAACTAGTGGTCTTTTCAACCATCAACACTTGATGCTCTTTCTTGATTTCTACCTTCGCTAAGTTCAACACTTCGAAGAGCTCAGGAATCGTTTTTGTCATCCCTTGCATATTATAGTTCATCACGAAGTTCTAGTAGCTTGGTGATAATGACTAGAGAACTCTGTCAATCACTATCTTATCTTGAAGATTAACTCCCACTTGATTCAAGCGATTGTAGTATCTAGACATTCTGAGTACATTCTCACTGGTTGAGCTATTCTCCTCCATCTTGTAGGCAAAGTAATTGTCAGAGGTCTCATACCTCTCGACATGGGCATGAGTCTAAAATACCAATTTCAACTCTTGGAACGTCTCATATGTTCTACGGCATTCAAAAAGTTTTTGAAGTCCCGGTTCTAAGCCATAAAGCATGGTGCACTAAACTATCAAGTAGTCATCATACCGAGCTTGTCAAGCATTCATAACATCTGCATCTGCTCCTGCAACAGGTATGTCACCTAACGGTGCATCAAGGATATAATTCTTCTGTGCAACAATGAGGATAATCCTCATATCACGGGCCCAGTCTGCATCATTGCTACTATCAACTTTTATCTTAGTTTTCTCTAGGAAGATATCAAAAACTATGGGAGCTACAACGCGATCTATTCATCTACAACATAATTTGCAAATACTATCAGGACTAAGTTCATGACAAATTGAAGTTCAATTAATCAAATTACTTAAGAACTGTGATGTCTACTACGCAACCTTCTTCTTGTAGACGTTGTTGGGCCTCCAAGTGCAGAGGTTTGTAGGATAGTAGCAAATTTCCCTCAAGTGGATGACCTAAGGTTTATCAATCTGTGGGAGGCGTAGGATGAAGATGGTCTCTCTCAAACAACCCTGCAACCAAATAACAAAGAGTCTCTTGTGTCCCCGACACACCCAATACAATGGTAAATGGTATAGGTGCACTTTTAGGTGAAGAGATGGTGATACAAGAGCAATATGGATGGTAGATGTAGGTTTTTGTAATCTGAAAATATAAAAACAGAAAGGTAACTAATGATAAAAGTGAGCACAAACAGTATTGCAATGCTTCGAAACAAGGCCTAGGGTTCATACTTTCACTACTGCATGTTGTCTCAACAATAATAACATAATTGGATCATATAACTATCCCTCAACATCCAACAAAGAATCACTCGAAAGTCACTAATAGCGGAGAACAAACGAAGAGATTATTGTAGGGTACGAAACCACCTCAAAGTTATTCTTTCCAATCAATCCATTGGGCTATTCCTATAAGTGTCACAAACAGCCCTAGAGTTCGTAGTAAAATATCACCTTAAGACACAAATCAACCAAAACCCTAATGTCACCTAGATACTCCAATGTCACCACAAGTATCCACGGGTATGATTATACGATAAGCATCACACAATCTCAGATTCATCTATTCAACCAACACAAAGAACTTCAAACAGCCCCAAAGTTCTACCGGAGAGTCAAGACGAAAACGTGTGCCAACCCATATGCATAGATTACCAAGGTCATGGAACCCGCAAGTTGATCACCAAAATATACATCAAGTGAATCAATAGAATACCCCATTGTCACCATGGGTATCCCATGCAAGACATACATCAAGTGTTCTCAAATCCTTAAAGACTCAATCCAATAAGATAACTCCAATAAGATAATTGGATCATATAACTATCCCTCAACATGCAACAAAGAGTCACTCCAAAGTCACTAATAGCGGAGAATAAACGAAGAGATTATGGTAGGGTACGAAACCACCTCAAAGTTATCATTTCTGATCGATCTATTCAAGAGTCCATAGTAAAATAACACGAAGTTATCCTTTCCGTTCGATCTATCATAGAGTTCGTACTAGAATAACACCTTAAGACACAAATCAACCAAAACCGTAATGTCACCTAGATACTCCAATGTCACCTCAAGTATCCGTGGGTATGATTATACGATATGCATCACACAATCTCAGATTCATCTATTCAACCAACACAAAGAACTTCAAAGAGTACCCCAAAGTTTCTACCGGAGAGTCAAGATGGAAACGTGTGCCAACCCTTATGCATAAGTTCACAAGGTCACTGAACCCGCAAGTTGATCACCAAAACATACATCAAGTGAATCACGTGATATCCCATTGTCGCCACAGATAAGCACATGCAAGACATACATCAAGTGTTCTCAAATCCTTAAAGACTCAATCCGATAAGATAACTTCAAAGGGAAAACTCAATCCATTACAAGAGAGTAGAGGGGGAGAAACATCATAAGATCCAACTATAATAGCAAAGCTCGCGGTACATCAAGATCGTGCCAAATCAAGAACACGAGAGAGAGATATCAAACACATAGCTACTGGTACATACCCTCAGCCCCGAGGGTGAACTACTCCCTCCTCGTCATGGAGAGCGCCGAGATGATGAAGATGGCCACCGGTGATGGATCCCCACTCCGGCAGGGTCCCGGAACAGGTCCTGATTGGTTTTTGGTGGCTACAGAGGCTTGCGGTGGCGGAACTCCCTATCTAGGTTATTTTTTGGAGGTTTGGGGATTTATAAGAGAGGTTCGCACTGAGAACAAGTCAAGGGGCCCCACGGAGAGTCCACGAGGCACAGGGGCGCGCCCCAGGGGGTGGGGGCGCCCTCCACCCTCGTGGGCCCAACGGGACTCCCCTCTGACAACTTTTCGTTCCAGTATTTTTTATATTGTCCAAAAAAATCTATGTTGATTTTCAGCGCAGTCCGAGAACTTTTATTTCTGCACAAAAACAACACCATAGTAGTTCTGCTGAAAACAACGTCAGTCCGGGTTAGTTCTAACCAAATCATACCAAAATCATGTAGAAATATTATAAACATGGCATGAATACATCAAAATTATAGATACGTTGGAGACGTATCAGCATCCCCAAGCTTAATTCCTGCTCGTCCTCGAGTAGGTAAATGATAAAAACAGAATTTTTGATGTGCAATGCTACCTAACATATTTATCAATGTAATCTTCTCTATTGTGGCAAGAATATTCAGATCCATAAGATTCAAAACAAAATTTTAATATTGACATGAAAACAATAATACTTCAAGCATACTAACAAAGCAATCATGTCTTCTCGAAATAACATGGCCAAAGAAAGCTATCCCTACAAAATCATATAGTCTGTCTATGCTCTATCTTCATCATACAAAATATTTAAATCATGCACAACCCCGATGACAAGCCAAGCAATTGTTTCATACTTTAGTATTTTCAAACTTTTCAATATTCACGCAATTCATGAGCGTGAGCCATGGACATAGCACTATAGGTGGAATAGAACGGTGGTTGTGGAGAAGACAAAAAGGAGAAGATAGTCTCACATCAACTAGGCGTATCAACGGGCTATGGAGATGCCCATCAATAGATATCAATGTGAGTGAGTAGGGATTGCCATGCAACGGATGCACTAGAGCTATAAGTGTAGGAAAACTCAAAAAGAAACTAAGTGGGTGTGCATCCAACTTGCTTGCTCATGAAGACCTAGGGCACTTTTGAGGAAGCCCATCATCGGAATATACAAGCCAAGTTCTATAATGAAAAATTACCACTAGTATATGAAAGTGACAACATAGGAGACTCTCTATCATGAATATCATGGTGCTATTTTGAAGCACAAGTGTGGAAAAAGGATAGTAGCATTGCCCCTTCTCTCTATTTTTTATTTGGGCCTTATATATATATATATATATATATATATATATATATATATATATATATATATATATATATATATATATTCGTCCGGAGTCTCAGGGAATCATAGTCTCCATCATCCTTTCCTCACTAGGACAATGCTCTAATAATGAAGATCATCACACTTTTATTTACTTACAACTCAAAAATTACAACTCGATACTTAGAACAAAATATGACTCTATATGAATGCCTCCGGCGGTGTATCGGGATGTGCAATGAATCAAGAATGACATGTATGAAAGAATTATGAACGGTGGCTTTGCCACAAATACGATGTCAACTACATGACCGTGCAAAGCAATATGACAATGATGAAGCGTGTCATAATAAACAGAACGGTGGAAAGTTGCATGGCAATATATCTTAGAATGGCTATGGAAATGCCATAATAGGTAGGTATGGTGGTTGTTTTGAGGAAGGTAAATGGTGGGTGTATAGTACCGACCAAAGTTGCGCGGCACTAATGAGGCTAGCAATGGTGGAAGGGTGAGAGTGTGTATAATCCATGGACTCAACATTAGTCATAAAGAACTCACATACTTATTGCAAAAATCTATTAGTCATCGAAACAAAGTACTACGCGCATGCTCCTAGGGGAATGGTTGGTAGGAGTTAACCATCGCACGATTCCGACCTTCACTCAAAGGATGAAAATCAAACAATAAATCATGCTTCAACTTCATCACATAACGGTTCACCATATGTGCATGCTACGGGAATCACAAACTTTATCACAAGTATGTCTCAAATTCACAACTACTCTAGTAGCATGACTCTAATATCACCATCTTCATATCTCAAAAAAATCATAAGGAATCAAACTTCTCATAGTATTCAATGCACTTCATATGAAAGCTTTTATTATATCCCTCTTGGATGTCCATCATATTAGGACTAAATTCGTAACCAAAGCAAATTACCATGTTGTTCTAAAGACTCTCAAATTAATATAAGTGAATCTTGAGAGTTCATTTATTTCTTCAAAATAAAACCAGCACCGTGCTCTAAAAAGATATAAGTGAAGCACTAGAGCAAACGACAAACTACTCCAAAAGATATAAGCAAAGATCAATGAGTAGTCGAGTAATTATGAAACTATGTGAAGACTCTCTAACATTTAAGAATTTCAGATCTTGGTATTTTATTCAAACAGAAAGAAAAATAAAATAAAATAAAATGACACTCCAAGCAAAACACATATCATGTGGTGAATAAAAATATAGCTCCAAGTAAAGTTACCGATGAACGAAGACGAAAGAGGGGATGACATCGGGGGCATCCCCAAGATTAGGCTATTGGTTTTACTTGCATATTAGCTTGGGGTGCCTTGGGAATCCCCAAGCTTAGGCTCTTTCCACTCCTTATTCCATAGTCCATCGAATCTTTACCCAAAACTTGAAAACTTCACAACACAAAACTCAACAGAAAACTTGTAAGCCCCGTTAGTATAAGAAAATAAATCACCACTTTTTATACTGTTGTGAACTCATTCTAAATTAATATTGGTGTAATATCTACTATATTCCAACTTCTCTATGTTTCATACCCTCCGATACTACTCATAGATTCATCAAAATAACCAAACAACACATAGAAAACAGAATCTGTCAAAAACAGAACAGTCTGTATTAATCTGTAACTCTCGAATACTTATGTAACTCCAAAAATTTTAAAATAAATTGGTGGACCTGAGTAATTTGTCTATTGATCTTCTTAAAAAAGAATCAACTTAAAATCACTCTTATTTTAAAAATGACAACTAATCTCGTGAGCGCAAAGTTTCTCTTTTTTACAGCAAGATCACATTAACTTTCACCCAAGTCTTCCCAAAGGTTCTACTTGGCACTTTATTGAAAAAAGCTATAAAACATGATTAATATAGTATCTTAATCATGTGGACACACAAAAACAGTAGGGGTAAATGTTGGGTTGTCTCCCAACAAGCGGTTTTCTTTAATGCCTTTTTCGCTAGCCATCATGATGACAATGATGCTCACATAAAAGATAAGAATTGAAACATAACGGGAGCATCATGAAGCATATGACTAGCACATTTAAGTCTAACCCACTTCCTATGCATAGGGATTTTGTGAGCAAACAACTTATGAGAACAAGAATCAACTAGCATAGGAAAGCAAAACAAGCATAGCTTCAAGATTTTCAACACATAGACAGGAAACTTGATATTATTGCAATTCCTAAAAGCATATATTCCTCCCTCATAATAATTTTCAGTAGCATAATGAATGAAATCAACAATATAACCATCACATAAAGCATTCTTTTCATGAGCCACAAGCATATAAATTTTATTATTCTCCACATAAGCAAATTTCTTCTCATGAATAGTAGTGGTAGCAAACTCAACAAAATAACTATCATGTGAGGCATAATCCAATTGAAAATTAAAATCAAGATGACAAGTTTCATGGTTATCATTATTCTTTATAGCATACATGTCATCACAATAATCATCATAGATAGTAACTTTGTTCTCATAATCAATTGGAACTTCTTCCAAAATAGTGGATTCATCACTAAATAAAGTCATGACCTCTCCAAATCCACTTTCATAATTATCACAATAAGGTTCAACACCCTCCAAAATAGTGGGATCATTACTTTCTAAAGTTGACACTCTTCCAAACGCACTTTCATCAATATAATCATCATAAATAGGAGGCATGCTTTCATCATAATAAATTTTCTCATCAAAACTTGGGGGACTAAAAATATCATATTCATCAAACATAGCATCCCAAGCTTGTGCCTTTGCATATCATTAGCATCATGGATATTCAAAGAATTCATACTAACAACATTGCAATCATGCTCGTCATTCAAAGATTTAGTGCCAAACATTTTAATGCATTCTTCTTCCAGCACTTGAGCACAATTTTCCTTTCCATCATTTTCACGGAAGACATTAAAAAGATGAAGCATATGAGGCACCCTCAATTGCATTTTTTTGTAGTTTTCTTTTATAAACTAAACTAGTGATAAAACAAGAAACTAAAAGATTTGATTGCAAGACCTAAAGGTATACCTTCAAGCACTCACCTCCCCGGCAACGGCGCCAGAAAAGAGCTTGATGTCTACTACGCAACCTTCTTCTTGTAGACGTTGTTGGGCCTCCAAGTGCAGAGGTTTGTAGGATAGTAGAAAATTTCCCTCAAGTGGATGACCTAAGGTTTATCAATCCGTGAGAGGCTTAGGATGAAGATGGTCTCTCCCAAACAACCCTGCAACCAAATAACAAAGAGTCTCTTGTGTCCTCTGAAGGAAATATGCCCTAGAGGCAATAATAAAGTTATTATTTATTTCCTTATTTCATGATAAATGTTTATTATTCATGCTAGAATTGTATTAACCGGAAACTTGGTACATGTGTGAATACATAGACAAACAAATTGTCACTAGTATGCCTCTACTTGACTAGCTCGTTAATCAAAGATGGTTAAGTTTACTAACCATAGACATGAGTTGTCATTTGACTAACGGGATCACATCATTAGAGAATGATCTGATTGACTTGACCCATTCCGTTAGCTTAGCACTTGATCGTTTAGTATGTTGCTATTGCTTTCTTCATGACTTATACATGTTCCTATGACTATGAGATTGTGCAACTCCCGTTTATCGGAGGAACACTTTGGGTGCTACCAAACATCACAACGTAACTGGGTGATTATAAAGGTGCTCTACGGGTGTCTCCGAAGGTACATGTTGAGTTGGCGTATTTCGAGATTAGGATTTGTCACTTCGATTGTCGGAGAGGTATCTCTGGGCCCTCTCGGTAAGGCACATCACTGTAAGCCTTGCAAGCAATGTGACTAATGAGTTAGTTGCGGGATGATGTATTACATAACGAGTAAAGACACTTGCCGTTAACGAGATTGAACTAGGTATTGAGATACCGACGATCGAATCTCGGGCAAGTAACATACCGATGACAAAGGCAACAACGTATGTTGTTATGCGGGTTGACCGATAAAGATCTTCGTAGAATATGTGGGAGCCAACATGAGCATCCAGGTTCCGCTATTGGTTATTGACCGGAGACGTGTCTCGGTCATGTCTACATAGTTCTCGAACCCGTAGGGTCCGCACGCTTAAAGTTCGGTGACGACCGGTATTATGAGTTTATGTGTTTTGATGTACCGAAGGTAGCTCGGAGTCCCGGGTGAGATCGGGACATGACGAGGAGTCTCGAAATGGTCGAGACGTAAAGATCGATATATTGGACGACTATACTCGGACTTCGGAAAGGTTCCGAGTGATTCGGGTATTTTTCGGTGTACCAGAGAGTTACAGGAATCCGCCAGGGAGTATATGGGCCTTATTGGGCCATACGGGAATAGAGGAGAGAGGCCAAAAGTAAGGAGGCGCGCGCCCCCCTCTGGTCCGAATTGGACAAGGGATGCAGCCCCCTTTTCCTTCTCCCTCTCCCCCTCTTTCCTTCTCTCCTACTCCGGAAAGGAAAGGGGAATCCTACTAGGACTTGGGAGTCCTAGTAGGACTCCCCACACTTGGCGCGCCCTCCTCTAGGGCCGGCCTCTCCCTCCCTCCTTTATATACGGGGGCAGGGGGGCACCTCTAGACACAAGTTGATCTGTTGATCGCTCCCAGTCGTGTGCGGTGCCCCCTCCACCATATTCCACCTCGGTCATATCATAGCGGTGCTTAGGCGAAGCCCTGCATTGGTAGCAACATCATCACCGTCATCATGCCGTCGTGCTGACGGAACTCTCCCATGAAGCTCTGCCTGATCGGAGTTCGCGGGACGTCATCGAGCTGAACGTGTGCTGAACTCGGAGGTGCCGTACGTTCGGTACTTGGATCGGTTGGATCGTGAAGACGTATGACTACATCAACCATCTTGTGCTAACGCTTCCACTTTCGGTCTACGAGGGTGTGACACTCCAAAAAAAATTTATTTAGTTTTCAACAAAAACTTTTTTTGATTTGAAGAAGGTCATTTAAATCCTTCCAAAAACCTCTCTCTCTCAAAAAATTTCCCCATGGCAAGGATTTTATTTTTGTATCTTCTTCAACCCTGGTGTTTGGTTATTAAAAACCTTTCTTCTGATTTTTCCCATCTCAAATATATTTTTGGAATTTATTTTCTTTTAAAAAGAAACCCTATGGGTTTTGGGGCTACTCTTTTATTTTGAAACCACCCATGGTTTTACCATGCCTCATGTGGTAAATCCTCCCAAAACCCCTCCCTCCACTTTGGGGCAACCCAAACATTCTGTTCCAACAGGTTCAACCCATTTTTGAATTTTATTTCATTTATTCTTGTCCCCAAAAACAATTCTGTCAATTATTTTAAGCCTAGATGATTTACAAAGGAAGTACCTGATTTCCTTTGAGTTTTGATCTCAAACCAACTCCTATGGCTAGTCCCTAGCACCCCCAACCTAGAACCATCAAGATCCACTCTTCCTATTTTCAAAATTTTCAAGTTTCAACCTCTGCAAGTTTGGACTAGATTCATCATTTTTGGTGAAATTCATATTTTCCTTTCTCCAAAAATTCCACCAAAATTCAGGCAGCCCCCAGGTGCTTTGAGAGGCCACCACACCAAAGATCAGCCCCAGAAAAATTCTTCTCATGCTTGAATCATTTCATCAAACACTTGGCTGGCACTGTTCCTGTACACTTTCAGTAAATTCAGAGTTTCAGAGTTTTGTTAGTTTCGTTTTTCGTCAGTGCCTTGTCATCGATCACCAGTGCACCCTGGCGCGTTGTGCACGGCCTCTCCTCCTTGACCAGAGCACTGCATGCTCTCTTGGATGGGCGCAGGTGTCGGTGGCGGCAAGCATTGCCGACGCCGACAGCTTCTTCGGTGGCAGAGCCACCCGTGGCGGCCAACGGGAGCCAGCGCCAGCTCGCTACGCTGTCCGGCGCCGCCCAACGCCCCCTAGCCCTCCGCTTGGCCTCATGCACGCCAGCGCACACCGCATCACCGTCGCCGTGTCCCGGCAAGCACAGGGCGCGCCCTCTGCCGCCGACGGGCCCGCGCCGCCCCGTTCTGTCGAAGCCACCCAAGAGCGCCTAATCCAACCTAGTTTAACTTCTAAACGGAACCCGTGGACCTCCAAGTTGACGCCCAACCCCCTAAACTCCCCGACCAAGCATTGCACCGCGGTAACCATCGCCAGAGATCCCCGTTCACGGCCACCGCCTCAGATCGCCTATAAAATGGAGTCCCGAGCTCGTTCTCAAGCACGCACCACCACTACTCCTCACCAGAACCCCGCCAAGCCACCAGGAGGACCTCGAGGAGGTCTCCTCCCCCAACTCCAGCCGCCACGATCCGCCTCGGCCACCATCTCGATCCACTCCGGTGAGGCCATCCCCGCCTCCCAAACCTCGTTAGTAGTCTTCTCGTGCAACCAGTGATCTAACCCAGGCTTCAATTTGACCTCCGCAGCCCTCCCCGACGAGATCCAACTTCACCCGAGCCGCCGTCCGCCGGAGCAAGGACCGCCGTCGACGTGGTGCTCGCCGACGACCATCACGTCAGTCTTTTCTTTTTTTTGAACCGTTTTCTGAAAACGCCTTCGGGGAGAATATGTCTCCCTTTGCAGTTGACGGCTTTTTAGCCGAAGCTTTTTCTGTTTTTATAAGTTGGCCCCTGGAAACTTTCTGTTTCATTACAGATGAGTCCCTGGACTAAAACCTTTATGACTTTTAAACAGAAACTGATTTTTGATTGTTTCTTTTTTTGTCATCTTTATTTTTCTGTATAGTTTTTGTCATATTTATTTGAAAAATATTTGGAACACTTTTTTTGTGCACTCTCGGTATTTACGTTAGTACGTATTTTCTTATACCGTAGATACCGAAGGAGGTGACGGAACCGCGAACTTCGCCAAGCTAGACTCCGACTACTCCGAACCAGGCAAGCATGTTTGAACTTTTGATATGATGAGTGTTCGTTGCATGTTTGCATTAAGTAGTTTCATGGCATGTTTATGAGCATTTCGATAAATGTTATATTATATGCAAAGTTGAGGCAAGTGAGTTTCGAAAATCCATATGTTGTTGGATATGAGTTTGCATGGCCATGTGATGGCATGAGAATGGGTAAGATGGTAGTGTTGTAGCATGCCAGTCTTATGCCATACTATTTGACTCCAGTGTCAACGTGAATCAAGTCACGTCTCCGTCCGTTTTCCCTTCCTATACTACCACATGTTTTCCGCCAGGGATATGGCTTAGTAAGTTGCAAACCTCTTCCCTGGTACACACCAAATAGAGAGGCCATGATGAGGGTTCCATGGCCCTGGATTAAATCCAGTCATCCGGTCAGGGGGCATGGGTGTTTCCGGTTGGGACCGAGAGGGGGTACCCCTTAGAGTGCGCGTATATAAATTTGATCCCATGCTATTCGAGGTTGTAGCCTCCCCGTCTCAATTTTTTTCTTGAACGTTGCCTAGGGTGATTCCTGGCATCGTGAGGTGGAAATGGGTGTGTACTGGTTAGATGTGTTTCTACCGAAATACCGTAAACGGAACTAGTCCTTCGTGACTACGGGAATCTGTTGACTGTGGGTAATTAGTACAAACTCTGCAGAGTCAAAAATCCTTTGAATCATCTTATCCATGTCCAAGTACTGTGTTCAACTTATCTTGTGAAGTGTCAGTCTCAGTGACAAAAACTCCGGTGAACCACATGAGTGTTAAGTCCGGTTAAATGTTTATTCCTGTGGATGGACTAACCCGTTTATTATTATGTGTTGAATATTTCCTATGAGTATTATATCTTCGTGAATTTATCAGATATGAATAATGAAATATACGCCCTTTCTGTGATCTCGCTCAGACGTCCGATTATGGCACAATTGTTATTTACTTTTGATATAAGCCCTTTCTGTGATGTCGCTCAGACGTCCGACTGTGGCACGCTTGTTATTTACTTTCGATATAAGCCCTTTCTGCGATGTCGCTTAGACGTCCGACTGTGGCACGCATGTTATTTACTTTCAATATAAGCCCTTTCTGCGATGTCGCTCAGACGTCTGACTGTGGCACGCATGTTATTTACTTTCAATATAAGCCCTTTCTGCGATGTCACTCCGACGTCCGACTGTGGTACGCATGTCATTTACTTTTCAATATAAGCCCTTTATGTGGTGTCGCTTAGACGCCCGACTACGGCATGATTATTTATTTGTTTACCCTTCGAGGCGTCGCTCCAGACACCCGATCGGTTTTCAATTGTTTGTTGGGATTTCGGGAGGACTACCACCCGACTTCCTTTTTACTTATCATGTGGTGCAAATATTTATTAATTGAGTGTGCATTGCTATTTGCTCATAACGCATTCATGCATGCATTTGTTATATCTTATGTCCAAACTGTCTTGCGGGTACTTTCAAAGTACTCACCTGGCTTGTTGATTTGGCCAGATGTTGATGAAGGCGATCTCATGGATGAAGAGTTCGATAGCGAGTCCGACGCCTAGAGGAGTCCCAGTTAGTCCCGTGCGACCCTGGATTTGGTCAGTGTATTATATCCGCTTCCGCTACCCGAATAAATTCATCGAGCCTCACCTCGACGCTCGATGAGCCCCAGTTTAGGAGACATGTTATCCACTCCACTGTGATATATCCACCACCACTTTTATTTCGAGTCAGTAGTATGCCACCACACCCCTATATCGTAACCGCCCTTATGTACAATATTGGCGTGTTTGTAATAAATTGTTGAGCAGCCTCAGTTCAACCCTGTAATATTTTTAATGCTACTGGCCTTCTGTATCAAGTATTTGTCTACCAGTAAGGATAACTCTTCCTATACTGGAATCAAAAGATCGATTTCTCAATAAGTATTTTATTGAAAAACTGGTCATGATAAACTTGGTACCAGAGCCAGGCTGACTGTAGGAAGCCACTAGGTGCGTTCGCTAATCGGTTATTAGCATAATAGAGTTAATTTATATTTTTGCGACTTGGTATCATTGTGAGAAGTAGCTTGTTTGCGCATCATGTAGGAACTGGGAGAAGTGCACTAGCCTAAATAACATGTCAGGAATATGTACGCATATCCTGAGTGATGTATTGTATAATTACTGCTTGCGTGTAAGATATGTAATGAGCAGTCCTTCTCCGTGCGCAATCGATTATTCTCTTGAAAAATCTGGAGTTCTTAAAATTTCCCGTCGTTATAAATTTATTGATTCTTGCGACTCAATTCCTTTTCTTATGAGTTTTACAAAATATATCCCCAGAGTGAAAAATGTCTCGTCCTTGGACGCGCTCCATGCCAAACCCGCCAGAGGAAAATTATGGCACACAAACAAGCAACAATTTCACACAGGGGCAGTCAAGTCAACAGGGCAGTGAAACAGCATTTTTCCAAGTATGCCGCCTTTATGAACAGAGTCAGCAACAACATCAGGAAATGATGAACCAAGTCATCAATATGGGAAACCACCATGGACTGTATCAGCAGCAATCCAAATTGTCTGAGCTACAGAAGACGCGTCCCCCAACATTTTCTCATACTGACAACCTCTTGAGGCCGATGATTGGATTCGATACATGGAGAGGAAATTAATTATTGCACAATGTTCAGACCACGAGAAAGTACTGTATGCACCGCACTATCTCACTGGAGCGGCTGCATCATGGTGGGAGAATTTTCTACACATGCACCCCAACGAAAATGATATAACCTGGGAGGAGTTCAAAGAAGGTTTTCATGGGGCGCACATTCCTAAAAGCGTTATGAAGATCAAGAAGAGGGAGTTTGATGACCTCAAGTAGAGGACCAGGGCGGTGTCGGAATACAATAGTCAGTTTACTCTGTTGTCTCGCTATGCCAACGAAGAGCGTATGACTGAAAGCAAGAAGATGGAAAAATTCCTGGACGGTCTAGCACCCGCGCTTAAATGCCAGCTGGTCGTGCACACCTTCCCAGATTTCAAAACACTGGTGGATAAGGCTATTACCTTGGAAAATGAGTGACGCAGCTTGGAGGATTTCCGCAAGCGCAAAAGGGACCAGACTACTCTTGCTCGCAACCACCGAGCAAGACGGATTTTCAGAAAGGTGGGACACACAGACCCACGACAAATGTTTCACACCCAATCAAGAATTTCCATGCAAGGGACAAGGAGTTCACATATCGCCCAGGCGTTACTTGCTACGCTTGTGGAGAAGAAGGGCACTATGCCAAGCAGTGCCCCAAGCCAAGGAACTCGACCCCAAAACCGAACAACGGTGGCAATAATTCAGCGCCCAAGCGAAACAATTTCAACCCCAATAACAACCACAGGAAGGGTCATCTGAACCACGTGACCAGAGAAGAAGCACAAAATGCCCCGGATATCGTGCTCGGTACGTTCCCTGTCAACACAATACCTGCCACGGTTTTGTTTGATTCTGGAGCTTCTCACTCGTTCATTTCGAAGAGTTTTGCTTTGCAAAATAATTTTCGATGCTTCCCTTGGAAAAATCCATGATCATCAAGTCCCCTGGGATTAAGCAAGTTACTCAGAGTTACTGCCAAGGTGTGGTTATTGAGTTTGAAGGATTGAAGTTTCACGCCAACCTTATTGTATTGGAAAATAAAGGACTGGATGTCATCCTAGGGATGGATTGGTTAACCACCAACAAAGGATTTATTGACTGCTTCAACCGGACCGTAATTCTCACCCACCATCACGGGAAGACAATAAAAGTTTCAGCCAAAGAGAGACAAATATCTCGGCAACCGAGATTGAACAAGGTGGACGTTTCTGAGTTAAGCAAAGTTCCAGTAGTATGTGAGTTTCCAGACGTATTTCCCGAAGAACTACCAGGCATGCCACCAGACCGAGAGATAGAATTCAGCATTGAGCTAGCACCCGGAACCGCCCCCATATACAAGAAACCATACAGAATGGCACCATACGAGTTGGTAGAATTGAAGAAGCAAATAAAAGAATTACTGGACAAAGGATATATACGAGCCAGTTCCTCACCTTGGGGTTCACCAATTTTATTTGCCAAGAAAAAGGATGGGACACTGAGATTGTGTATAGACTATCGAGCACTTAACATGGTCACAATCAAGAACAAATACCCAATGCCACGGATAAATGATTTATTTGATCAGCTCGCTCAGGCCAAGGTCTTCTCAAAAATTGACTTAAGGTCGGGATACCATCAATTAAAAGTGCGAACAGAAGATATCCCCAAGACAGCCTTCCCCTCCAGATATGGATTGTATGAGTTCATAGTAATGCCGTTTGGACTAACAAACGCCCCCGCATATTTTGTTCACCTCATGAACAAAGTATTTATGAAGTTTATGGACAAGTTTGTTGTGGTATTCATCGATGATATTCTGATATACTCCAAGACACCAGAAGAGCACGCTGAACATCTCAGAATTGTACTAGGAGAACTCAGGAAACATCAATTGTACGCCAAGTTCAGCAAATGTGAATTTTGGCTAAGACAGGTGGGTTTTCTGGGCCACGTACTGACCCAAGAAGGTATTGCCGTAGACCCGGAAAAGGTCAAGGCCGTACTTGGCTGGAAACCACCAGCCAGCGTAACGGACGTACGAAGTTTCTTGGGAATGGCAGGATACTACCAAAGATTTATTGAAGGGTTCTCCACCATAGCAAAGCCAATGACACAGTTACTCAAGAAGGACAAGAAGTTTGAATGGACGGAAGCTTGCGAGAAAAGTTTCCAAGAACTAAAAAGGAAATTAACGATAGCACCAGTATTAATTGTGCCAGACATACACAAGAATTTTGAGGTGTATTGTGACGCATCCCGGAAGGGCCTCGGATGCGTATTGATGCAAGAAGGCAAAGTAGTCGCGTATGTTTCCAGACAACTTCGCAAGCATGAAGAAAATTATCCTACTCATGACCTGGAGTTGGCAGCAGTCATCCATGCACTCAAACAATGGAGACACTTTTTACTTGGAAATCGTTGTGAAATATACACAAACCATAAAAGCCTCAAGTACATTTTCACACAACCAGAACTCAATTTACGGCAATGACGCTGGTTGGAATTAGTGAAAGATTATGATGTTGGCATTCACTATCATCCAAGAAAAGCAAATGTAGTGGCGGATGCTCTTAGTCGGAACCCTAGCTCGGGCAACGACAATATACCAAATTTGAGACCAGAATATCAGCAGGAATTTGCCAAACTCAACTTAATAATGGTCACCGAAGGCAGTGTGTCGAATTTGGAAATACAGCCTACCCTGATAGAAAAGATTAAGGAGGCTCAGCATGGACATCCCAGCATTGAAGGCATAAAAAGAAAAGCGAGTTTGGGCAAGGCCTCAGAATTCATCATAGACGAGCTGGGAATATTGTGGTACGGAGATAGGCTTTGCGTACCAAATATCGAGGACCTCAAACATCAAATTTTAGCTGAAGGCCACACCGCCCCGTATTCAATCCACCCTGGAGGAACAAAAATGTACAAGGACCTTCAGGAAAAATTTTGGTGGCACGGTATGAAAAGGGACATAGCCACGTTCATTGCATGTTGTGATTCATGTCAACGCATCAAGGCCGAGCACCAGAAACCAGCCGGACTATTACAGCCAAACAAGATACCCGAGTGGAAATGGGACGAGATTGAAATGGATTTTATTGTTGGACTACCTCGGTCACGACACGGGAATGATGCCATATGGGTCATCATAGATAGACTGACTAAGGTGGCACACTTCATCCCCGTGAAGACAACCCACACCACTCAGAAGCTTGCCAGGCTTTATCTTTCCCGTATCGTCTGCTTGCATGGAGTTCCAAAGACTATAATATCAGACAGAGGCACATAGTTCGTCTCTAGGTTTTGGGATCACCTACAACAGGCACTGGGAACTCAACTAGCATTCAGTACCGCATACCACCCCCAGACTGATGGACAAACTGAACACATAAACCAAATTCTAGAAGACATGCTAAGGGCATGTGTCCTCACCTATGGAACCAGTTGGGAAGAAAGCTTGCCATACGCAGAGTTCGCATACAACAACAGTTACCAAGCCAGCCTGCAAATGGCACCATTTGAAGCTCTGTATGGGCGAAGATGTCGTACACCGCTAAATTGGTCAGAAACCGTAGACATCCATATCTTCGGCCCATATATGCTCAAGGAGGCTGAGGAAAAGGTTAAGATGATTAGGGATCGACTCAAGACAGCTCAAAGTCGACAAAAGAGTTATTACGATCGAAAGCATCGGGGAATCAGTTTTGAACCCGGTGAGTTTGTGTACCTACGAGTATCTCCTATGAGGGGCCTGCAACGATTCAAGGTTAAGGGAAAGCTAGCACCAAGATTCATCGGACCATTCTGTATAGTGGCCCAAAGAGGCACGGTAGCCTACCAGCTAGACTTACCCGAAGAATTATCCGATGTCCACGACGTGTTCCACATCTCGCAGTTGAGGAAGTGCGTGAGCAACCCAGAGAAGCAAGTATCCCATGAAAACATTGACGTGCAACCAGACCTCACCTACCGGGAACGTCCAATAAAAATATTAGAGGAGTCTGAAAGGAGGACCCGACAGAAAACCATCAAGTTTTTCAGAGTTCAGTGGAGGAATCACACCGAGAATGAAGCAACTTGGGAAAGAGAGGATTTTCTTCGGACAGAGCACCCACACTTATTTGAGGATCAGCTGAAATCTCGGGGACGAGATTTTTCCTAAGGGGGTAGGTGTTGTGACACTCCAAATTTTTTATTTAGTTTTCAACAAAAACTTTGTTTGATTTGAAGAAGGTCATTTAAATCCTTCCAAAAACCTCTCTCT
Source organism: Triticum aestivum (assembly GCF_018294505.1). Taxonomy (NCBI): domain Eukaryota; kingdom Viridiplantae; phylum Streptophyta; class Magnoliopsida; order Poales; family Poaceae; genus Triticum; species Triticum aestivum. The sequence continues at coordinate 483,827,473 of NC_057798.1, read as the reverse complement.
CTCAAAAATTTCCCCATGGCAAGGATTTTATTTTTGTATCTTCTTCAACCCTGGTGTTTGGTTATTAAAAACCTTTCTTCTGATTTTTCCCATCTCAAATATATTTTTGGAATTTATTTTCTTTTAAAAAGAAACCCTATGGGTTTTGGGGCTACTCTTTTGTTTTGAAACCACCCATGGTTTTACCATGCCTCATGTGGTAAATTCTCCCAAAACCCCTCCCTCCACTTTGGGGCAACCCAAACATTCTGTTCCAACAGGTTCAACCCATTTTTGAATTTTATTTCATTTATTTTTCCCCAAAAACAATTCTGTCCATTATTTAAGCCTAGATGATTTACAAAGGAAGTACCTGATTTCCTTTGAGTTTTGATCTCAAACCAACTCCTCTGGATAGTCCCTAGCACCCCCAACCTAGAACCATCAAGATCCACCCTTCCTCTTTTCAAAATTTTCAAGTTTCAACCTCTGCAAGTTTGGACCAGATTCATCATTTTTGGTGAAATTCATATTTTCCTTTCTCCAAAAATTCCACCAAAATTCAGGCAGCCCCCAGGTGCTTTGAGAGGCCACCACACCAAAGATCAGCCCCAGAAAATTCTTCTCATGCTTGAATCATTTCATCAAACACTTGGCCGGCACTGTTCCTGTACACTTTCAGTAAATTCAGAGTTTCAGAGTTTTGTCAGTGTCTTTTTTGTCAGTGCCTTGTCATCGATCACCAGTGCACCCTGGCGCGTTGCGCACGGCCTCTCCTCCTTGAGCAGAGCACCGCATGCTCTCTTGAACGGGCGCAGGTGTCGGTGGCGGCGAGCATCACTGACGCTGGCAGCTTCTGCGGTGGCAGAGCCACCCGTGGCGGCCAACGGGAGCCAGCGCCAGCTCGCTACACCGTCCGGCGCCGCCCAACGCCCCCTAGCCCTCCGCGTGGCCTCATGCACGCCAGCGCACACCGCAGCACCGTCGCCGTGGCCCGGCAAGCATAGGGCGCGCCCTCTGCCACCAACGGGCCCGCGCCGCCCCGTTCTGTCAAAACCACCCAAGAGCGCCTAATCCAACCTGGTTTAACTTCTAAACGGAACCCGTGAACCTCCAAGTTGACGCCCAACCCCCTAAACTCCCCGACCAAGCACTGCACCGCCGTAACCATCACCGGAGATCCTCGTTCACGGCCACCGCCTCGGATCGCCTATAAAATGGAGTCCCGAGCTCGTTCTCAAGCACGCACCACCTCTACTCCTCACCACAACCCTGCCAAGCCACCAGGAGGACCTCGAGGAGGTCTCCTCCCCCAACTCCGGCCGCCCCGATCTGCCTCAGCCACCAGCTCCCACTCCGGTGAGGCCATCCCCGCCTCCCAAACCTCGTTAGTAGTCTTCTCGTGCACCCAGTGATCTAACCCAGGCTTCAATTTGACCTCCGTAGCCCTCCCCGACGAGATCCAAATTCACCCGAGCCGTCGTCCGCCGGAGCAAGGACCGCCGTCGACGTGGTGCTCGCCGACGACCACCACCACCACCCACCGACGCGGAAGGACACACTGAGCACGTAGGTACCCTCTGATCCTCCTAACTCGCCGTGGATCACCGCCGGCGACCACAGCAGCTCTCGGGCGCCGACGCGCTCTGTTTCTCCCCCCGTTTGAAAATTTCAAACTTGACGGGTGGGACCCCTCGTCAGTCTTTTCTTCTTTTTTTTTGAACCGTTTTCTGAAAACGCCTTCGGGGAGAATACGTCTCCCTTTGCAGTTGACGGCTTTTTAGCCAAAGCGTTTTCTGTTTTTATAAGTTGGCCCCTGGAAACTTTCTGTTTCATTATAGATGAGTCCCTGGACTAAAACCTTTATAACTTTTAAACAGAAACTGATTTTTGATTGATTCTTTTTTTGTCATCTTTATTTTTCTGTCTAGTTTCTGTCATATTTATTTGAAAAATATTTGGAACACTTTTTTTTGTGCACTCTTGATATTTACGTTAGTACGTATTTTCTTATACCGTAGATACCGAAGGAGGTGACGGAACCGCGAACTTCGCCAAGCTAGACTCCGACTACTCCGAACTAGGCAAGCATGTTTGAACTTTTGATATGATGAGTGTTCGTTGCATGTTTTCATTAAGTAGTTTCATGGCATGTTTATGAGCATTTCGATAAATGTTATATTATATGCAAAGTTGAGGCAAGTGAGTTTTGAAAATCCATATGTTGTTGGATATGATTTTGCATGGCCATGTGATGGCATGAGAATGGGTAAGATGGCAGTGTTGTAGCATGCCAGTCTTATGCCAGACTATTTGACTCCAGTGTCGACGTGAATCAAGTCACATTTCCGTCCGTTTTCCCTTCCTGTACTACCACATGTTTTCTGCCAGGGATATGACTTAGTAAGTTGCAAACCTCTTCCCTGGTACACACCAAATAGAGAGGCCATGATGAGGGTTCCATGGCCCTAGATTAAAGCCAGTCATCTGGTCAGAGGGCATGGGTGTTTCCGGTTGGGACCGAGAGGGGGGCACCCCTTAGAGCGCGTGTATATAAATTTGATCCCATGCTATTCGAGGTTGTAGCCTCCCCGTCTCAAAGTTTTTCTTGAACGTTGCCTAGGGTGATTCCTGGCATCGTGAGGTGGAAATGGGTGTGTACTGGTTAGATGTGTTTCTACTGTGGCACACTTGTTATTTACTTTCGATATAATCCCTTTCTGCGATGTCGCTCAGACGTCCGACTGTGGCACACATGTTATTTACTTTCAATATAAGCCCTTTCTGCGATGTCGCTCAGACGTCCGACTGTGACACGCATGTTATTTACTTTCAATATAAGCCCTTTCTGTGATGTCGCTCAGACGTCCGACTGTGGCACGCATGTTATTTACTTTCAATATAAGCCCTTTCTGCGATGTCGCTCCGACGTCCGACTGTGGCACGCATGTCATTTACTTTTCAATATAAGCCCTTTATGTGGTGTCGCTTAGACGCCCGACTGCGGCGTGATTATTTATTTGTTTACCCTTCAAGGCGTCGCTCCAGACACCCGATCGGTTTTCAGTTGTTTGTTGGGATTTCGGGAGGACTACCACCCGACTTCCTTTTTACTTATCATGTCGTGCAAATATTTATTAATTGAGTGTGCATTGCTATTTGCTCATAACGCATTCATGCATGCATTTGTTATATCTTATGTCCGAACTGTCTTGCGAGTACTTTCAAAGTACTCACCTGGCTTGTTGATTTGGCCAGATGTTGATGAAGGCGATCTCATGGATGAAGAGTTTGATAGCGAGTCCGACGCCTAGAGGAGTCCCAGTCAGTCCCGTGCGACCCTAGATTTGGTCACTGTATTATATCCGCTTCCGCTACCCGAATAAATTCATCGAGCCTCACCTCGACGCTCGATGAGCCGCCAGTTTAGGAGACATGTTATCCACTCCACTGTGATATATCCACCACCACTTCTATTTCGAGTAAGTAGTATGCCACCACACCCCTGTATCGTAACCGCCCTTATGTACAATATTGGCGTGTTTGTAATAAATTGTTGAGCAGGCTCAGCTCAACCCTGTAATATTTTTAATGCTACTGGCCTTCTGTATCAAGTATTTATCTACCAGTAAGGATAACTCTTCCTATACTGGAATCAAAAGATCGATTTCTCAATAAGTATTTTATTGAAAAACCGGTCGTCACAGAGGCTACGTGGACTCACTCTCCCCGCTCGTTGCTATGCATCACCATGATGTTGCGTGTGCGTAGGAATTTTTTTGAAATTACTGCGTTCCCCAACAGTGGTATCAGAGTCAGGTTTTATGCGTAGATGTTATATCCATGAGTAGAACACAAGTGAGTTGTGGGCGATACAAGTCATACTGCTTACTAGCATGTCATACTTTGGTTCGGCGGTATTGTTGGATGAAGCGGCCCGGACCGACATTACGCGTACGCTTACGCGAGACTGGTTCTACTGACGTGCTTTGCACACAGGTGACTGGCGGGTGTCAGTTTCTCCAACTTTAGTTGAACCAAGTGTGGCTACGCCTAGTCCTTGAGAAGGTTAAAACAACACTAACTTGACGAACTATCGTTGTGGTTTTGATGCGTAGGTAAGAACGGTTCTTGCTCAGCCCGTAGCAGCCACGTAAAACTTGCAACAACAAAGTAGAGGACGTCTAACTTGTTTTTGCAGGGCATGTTGTGATGTGATATGGTCAAGACGTGATGCTATATTTTATTGTATGAGATGATCATGTTTTGTAACCGAGTTATCGGCAACTTCTAGGAGCCATATGGTTGTCGCTTCATTGTATGCAATGCAATCGCTCTGTAATTGCTTTACTTTATCACTAAGCGGTAGCGATAGTCGTAGAAGCAATAGGTGGCGAAACGACAACGATGCTACGATGGAGATCAAGGTGTCGCGCCGGTGACGATAGTGATCATGACGGTGCTTCAGAGATGGAGATCACAAGCACAAGATGATGATGGCCATATCATATCACTTATATTGATTGCATGTGATGTTTATCCTTTATGCATCTTATTTTGCTTTGATTGACGGTACATTATAAGATGATCTCTCACTAAATTTCAAGGTATAAGTGTTCTCCCTAAGTATGCACCATTGCGAAAGTTCTTCATGCTGAGACACCACATGATGATCGGGTGTGATAGGCTCTACATTCAAATACAACAGGTGCAAAATAGTTGCACATGCGGAATACTCAGGTTAAACTTGACGAGCCTGGCATATACAGATATGGCCTCGGAACACTGAGATTGAAAGGTCGAGCGTGAATCATATAGTAGATATGATCAACATAGTGATGTTCACCATTGAAAACTACTCCATCTCACGTGATGATCGGACATGGTTTAGTTGATTTGGATCACGTGATCACTTAGATGATTAGAGAGATGTCTATCTAAGTGGGAGTTCTTAAGTAATATGATCAATTGAACTTTAATTTACCATGAACTTAGTCCTGATAGTACTTTGCAAATTATGGTGTAGATCAATAGCTCGCGTTGTTGCTTCCCTATGTTTTATATGTGTTCCTAGATAAAACTAAGTTGAAAGATGTTATTAGCAATGATGCGGACTTGGTCCGTGATCTGATGATTAACCTCATTGCTGCACAGAAGAATTATGTCCTTGATGCACCGCTAGGTGACAGACCTATTGCAGGAGCAGATGCATAAGTTATGAATGTTTGGCTAGCTCAATATGATGACTACTTGATAGTTTAGTGCACCATGCTTAACGGCTTAGAATCGGGACTTCAAAGACGTTTTGAACATCATGGACCATATGAGATGTTCCAGGAGTTGAAGTTAATATTTCAAGCAAATACCCGAGTTGAGAGATATGAAGTCTCCAACAAGTTCTATAGCTAAAAGATGGAGGAGAATTGCTCAACTAGTGAGCATGTGCTCAGATTGTCTGGGTACTACAATCACTTGAATCAAGTGGGAGTTAATCTTCCAGATAATATAGTGATTAATAGAGTTCTCTAGTCACCAACACCAAGTTACTGGAACTTCGTGATGAACTATAGTATGCAAGGGATGACAAAAACGATTCCCGAGCTCTTCATGATGTTGAAATCGACGAAGGTAGAAATCAAGAAAGAGCATCAAGTGTTGATGATTGACAAGACCACTAGTTTCAAGAAAAGGGCAAAGGGAAAGAAAGGGAAACTTCAAGTAGAATGGCAAGCAAGTTGTCACTCCCGTGAAGAAGCCCAAAGTTGGACCAAAGCCTGAAACTGAGTGCTTCTACTGCAAAGGAAATGGTCACTGGAAGCGAAAATGTCCTGAATATTTGGTGGATAAGTAGGATGGCAAAGTGAACAAGGGTATATTTGATATACATGTTATTGATGTGTACCTTACTAGTGTTTATAGTAGCCCTGGGTATTTGATACTTGTTCGGTTGCTAAAAATTAGTAACTCGAAACAGGAGTTACAGAATAAACAGAGACTAGTTGAGGGTGAAGTGACGATGCATGTTGGAAGTGGTTCCAAGATTCATATGATCATCATCGCACACTCCCTATACTTTCGAGATTAGTGTTTAACCTAAATAAATGTTATTTGGAGTTTGCGTTGAGCATGAATATGATATGATCATGTTTATTGCAATACAGCTATTCATTTAAAGTCATAGAATAATTGTTGTTCTGTTTACATGAATAAAACCTTCGATGCTCATACACCCAATGAAAATAGTTTGTTGGATCTCGATCGTAGTGATACACATATTCATAATATTGATGCCAAAAGATGCAAAGTTGATAATGATAGTGCAACTTATTTGTGGCACTTCCGTTTGGGTCATATCGGTGTAAAGCGCATGAAGAAACTCCATTAAGATGGACTTTTGGAATCACTTGGTTATGAATCATTTGATGCTTGCGAACCATGCCTTTTGGGCAAGATGACTAAAACTCCGTTCTCCGGAACAATGGAACGAGCTACTGACTTGATGGAAATAATACATACCGATGTATGCGGTCCAATGAGTGTTGATGCTCGTCGCGGGTATCGTTATTTTTTGACCTTCACAGATGATTTGAGCAGATATGAGTATATCTACTTAATGAAGTGCAAGTCTGAAACATTTGAAAAGTTCAAAGAATTTCAGAGTGAAGTGGAGAATCATCGTGAAAAGAAAATAAAGTTTCTACAATCTGATCGCGGAGACAAATATTTGAGTTACGAGTTTGGCCTTCATTTAAAACCAATGTGGAATAGTTTCACAGCTCACGCCACATGGAACACCACAGCGGAATGGTGTGTTCGACCGTCGTAACCGCACTTTATTGGATATGGTGCAATCTATGATGTATCTTACCAAATTACCACCGTCGTTTTGGGGTTATGCATTAGAGACAGCCGCATTCACTTTAAAAAGGGCACCATCAAAATCCGTTGAGACGGCGCCTTATGAACTATGGTTTGGCAAGAAACCAAAGTTGTCGTTTCTTAAAGTTTGGGGCTACAATGCTTATGTGAAAAAGTTTCAACCTGGTAAGCTCGAACCCAAATCGGAGAAGTGCGTCTTCATAAAAATACCCAAAGGAAACTGTTGGGTACACCTTCTATCACAGATCCGAAGGCAAAATATTCGTCTCTAAGATGGATCCTTTCTAGAGAAGGAGTTTCTCTCGAAAGAAGTGAGTGGGAGGAAAGTAGAGCTTGATAAGGTAATTGTACCTTCTTCCGAATTGGAAAGTAGTTCATCACAGAAACCAGTTCCAGTGATGCCTACACCAATTAGTGAGGAAGCTAATGATTATGATCATGAAACTTCAGATTAAGTTACTACCGAACCTTGTAGGTCAACCAGAGTAAGATCCACACCAGATGTACGGTAATCCTATTCTGGAGGTCATGTTACTTGACCATGGCGAACCTACGAACTATGAGGAAGTGATGATGAGCCCAGATTCCATGAAATGGCTGGAGGCCATGAAATCTGAGATAGGATCCATGTATGAGAACAAAGTGTGGACTTGCCCGATGCTCGGCAAGCCATAGAAAATAAATGGATCTTCAAGAGGAAGGCGGACGTTGATAGTAGTGTTACTATCTACAAAGCTCGACTTGTCGCAAAAAAAAGTTTTCGACAAGTTCAAGGTGTTGAATATGATGAGATTTTCTCACTCGTATCGATGCTTAAGTCTGTCCGCATCATGTTAGCAATTGCCACATTTTATGAAATCTGGCAAATGGATGTCAAAACTGCATTCCTTAATGGATTTATTAAAAAAGAGTTGTATATGATGCAACCAGAAGGTTTTTCCAATCCAAAATGTGCTAACAAAGTGTGCAAGCTCCAGTGATCCATCTATGGACTGGTGCAAGCATCTCGGAGTTGGAATATATGCTTTGATGAGTTGATCAAAGCATATAGTTTTATACAGACTTGCGGTGAAGCCTGTATTTACAGGAAAGTGAGTGGGAGCACTACAGCATTTCTGATAAAGTATATGTGATTGACAAATTGTTGAACAGAAATAATGTAGAATCTTCTGGAAAGCATAAAGGAGTATTTGAAAGGAGTTTTTCAAAGAAAGACCTCGGTAAAGCTGCTTACACATTGAGCATCAAGATCTATAGAGATAGATCAAGACGCTTGATAAGATTTTTTAATGAGTACATACCTTGATAAGATTTTGAAGTAGTTCAAAATGGAACAGTCAAAGAAGGAGTTATTGGTTGTGTTGCAAGGTGTGAAGTTGAGTAAGACTCAAAACCCGACTATGGCAGAAAATAGAAAGAGAATGAAAAGTCATTCCCTATGCCTCAGTCATAGGTTCTATAAAGTATGCTATGCTGTGTACCAGACCTATTGTATACCTTGCTCTGAGTTTGGCAAGGGAGTACAATTTTGATCTAAGAGTAGATCACTGGACAGCAGTCAAGAATATCCTTAGTGAGGACTAAGGAAATATTTCTCAATTATGGAGGTGATAAAAGAGCCCGTCGTAAAGAGTTACATTGATGCAAGCTTTTACACCGATCCAGATGACTCTAAGTCTCAATCTGGATACATATTGAAAGTGGGAGCAATTAGCTAGAGTAGCTCCGTGCAGAGCATTGTAGACATAGAATATTTTGCAAAATACATATGGCTCTGAATGTGACAGACCCGTTGACTAAACTTCTCTCACGAGCAAAACATGATCACACCTTAGTACTCTTTGGGTGTTAATCACATATCGATGTGAACTAGATTATTAACTCTAGTAAACCCTTTGGGTGTTGGTCACATGACGATGTGAACTATGGGTGTTAATCACATGCAGATGTGAATATTAGTGTTAAATCACATGGTGATGTGAACTAGATTATTGACTCTAATGCAAGTGGGAGACTGAAGGAAATATGCCCTAGAGGCAATAATAAAGTTATTATTTATTTCCTTATTTCATGATAAATGTTTATTATTCATGCTAGAATTGTATTAACCGGAAACTTAGTACATGTGTGAATACATAGACAAACAAAGTGTCACTAGTATGCCTCTACTTGACTAGCTCGTTAATCAAAGATGGTTAAGTTTCCTAACCATAGACATGAGTTGTCATTTGATTAACGGGATCTCATCATTAGAGAATGATGTGATTGACTTGACCCATTCCGTTAGCTTAGCACTTGATCATTTAGTATGTTGCTATTGCTTTCTTCATGACTTATACATGTTCCTATGACTATGAGATTATGCAACTCCTGTTTACCGGAGGAACACTTTGGGTGCTACCAAACGTCACAACGTAACTGGGTGATTATAAAGGTGCTCTACAGGTGTCTCCAAAGGTACATGTTGAGCTGGCGTATTTCGAGATTAGGATTTGTCACTCCGATTGTCGGAGAGGTATCTCTAGGCCCTCTCGGTAAGGCACATCACTATAAGCCTTGCAAGTAATGTGACTAATGTGTTAGTTGCGGGATGATGCATTACATAACGAGTAAACACACTTGCCGGTAACGAGATTGAAATAGGTATTGAGATACCAACGATCGAATGTCGGGCAAGTAACATACCAATGACAAAGGGAACAACGTATGTTGTTATGCGGTTTGACCGATAAAGATCTTCGTAGAATATGTGAGAGCCAATATGAGCATCCAGGTTCCGCTATTGGTTATTGACCGGAGACGTGTCTCGGTCATGTCTACATAGTTCTCGAACCCGTAGGGTCCGCACGCTTAAAGTTCGGTGACGACCGGTATTATGAGTTTATGTGTTTTTATGTACCGAAGGTAGCTCGGAGTCCCGTATGAGATTGGGGACATGACGAGGAGTCTCAAAATGGTCGAGACGTAAAGATCGATATATTGGACGACTATATTCAGACTTCAGAAAAGTTCCGAGTGATTCGGTTATTTTTCGGAGTACCCGAGAGTTACGGGAATTCACCGGGGAGTATATGGGCCTTATTGGGCCATACGGGAATAGAGGAGAGAGGCCAAAAGGAAGGAGGCGCGCGCCCTCCCTCTGGTCCGAATTGGACAAGGGGTGCAACCCCCTTTTCCTTCTCCCTCCCCCCTCTTTCCTTCTCTCCTACTCCGGAAAGGAAATGGGAATCCTACTAGGACTTGAGAGTCCTAGTAGGACTCCCCACACTTGGCGCGTCCTCCTCTAGGACCGGCCTCTCCCTCCCTCCTTTATATAGGGGGCAGGGGGGCAGCTCTAGACACAAGTTGATCTGTTGATCTCTCCCAGCCGTGTGCGGTGCCCCCTCCACCATATTCCACCTCGATCATATCGTCGTGGTGCTTAGGCGAAGCCCTGCATCGGTAGCAACATCATCACCGTCATCATGCCGTTGTGCTGACGGAACTCACCCGTGAAGCTCTGCTGGATCGGAGTTCGCGGGACGTCATCGAGCTGAACGTGTACTAAACTCGGAGGTGCCGTACGTTCGGTACTTGGATCGGTCGGATCATGAAGACGTACGACTACATCAACTGTGTTGTGCTAACGCTTCCGCTTTCGGTCTACGAGGGTACATGGACTCACTCTCCCCGCTCGTTGCTATGCATCACCATGATCTTGCGTGTGCGTAGGAATTTTTTTGAAATTACTGCGTTCCCCAACATCCCCAACACACCCAATACAATGGTAAATTGTATCGGTGCACTAGTTCGGCGAAGAAATGGTGATACAAGTGCAATATGGATGGTAGATATAGGTTTTTTTAATCTGAAAATATAAAAACAGCAAGGTAACTAATGATAAAAGTGAGCACAAACGGTATTGTAATGCTTCGAAACAAGACCTAGAGTTCATACTTTCACTAGTGCAAGTTCTCTCAACAATAATAACATAATTGAATCATATAAATATCCCTCAACATGCAACAAAGAGTCACTCAAAAGTCACTAATAGCGAGAACAAACGAAGATATTATTGTAGGGTACGAAACCACCTCAACATTATTCTATCCGATCAATCCATTGGGCTATTCCTATAAGTGTCACAAACAGCCCTAGAGTTCGTAGTAAAATAACACCTTAAGACACAAATCAACCAAAATCCTAATGTCACCTAGATACTCCAATGTCACCATAATTATCCACGGGTATGATTATACGATATGCATCACACAATCTTAGATTCATCTATTCAACCAACACAAAGAACTTCAAAGAGTGCCCCAAAGTTTCTATCGAAGAGTCAAGACGAAAACGTGTGCCAACCCCTATGCATAGATTCCCAAGGTCATGGAACCCGTAAGTTGATCACCAAAACATACATCAAGTGAATCAATAGAATACCCCATTGTCACCACTGGTATCCCACGCAAGACATACATCAAGTGTTCTCAAATCCTGAAAGACTCAATCCGATAAGATAAATTCAAAGGGAAAACTCAATCCATTACAAGAGAGTAGAGGGGGAGAAACATCATAAGATCCAACTATAATAGCAAAGCTCGCGGTGAATCAAGACCGTGCCAAATCAAGAACATGAGAGAGAGAGAGAGAGAGATCAAACACATAGCTACTAGTACATACCCTCAGTCCCGAGGGTGAACTACTCCCTACTCCTCATGGAGAGCGTTGGGATGATGAAGATGGCCACCGGTGATAGATCCCCCCCTCCGGCAGGGTGACGGAACGGGGTCCCGATTGGTTTTTGGTGGCTACAGAGGCTTGCGGTGGCGGAACTCCCGATCTAGGTTAGTTTCTGGAGGTTTCGGGATTTATAGGAGAGGTTGGCATCGAGAACAAGTCAGGGGGCCCCACGGAGAGTCCAGGAGGCACAGGGGCGCGCCCCAGGGGCGTGGGGGCGCCCTCCACCCTTGTGGGCCCCACGGGACTCCCCTTCGATAACTTCTCGTTCCAGTATTTTTTATATTTTCCAAAAAAAATCTCCGTTGATTTTCAGCGCATTCCGAGAACTTTTATTTCTGCACAAAAACAACACCACGGTAGTTCTGCTGAAAATAGCGTTAGTCCGGGTTAGTTCTAACCAAATTATACTAAAATCATGTAGAAATATTATAAACATGGCATGAATACATCAAAAATTATAGATATGTTGGAGACATATCAAACTCCCACTTAGATAGACATCCATCAAGTCATCTAGATGATATGTGATCCAAATCAACTAAACCATGTCCGATCATCACATGAGATGGAGTAGTCTTCAATGGTGAACATCTCTATGTTGATCATATCTACTATATGATTCACGTTCGAGCTTTCGGTCTCTAGTGTTCCGAGGGCATGTCTGTACATGCTAGGCTCGTCAAGTTTAACCCGAGTATTCCGCATGTGCAAAACTGTCTTGCACCCGTTGTATGTGAACGTAGAGCCTAAAACACCCGATCATCATGTGGTGTCTCAGCACGACGAACTATCGCAACTGTGCATACTCAAGGAGAACACTTATGCCTTGAAATTTTAGTAAGGGATCATCTTATAATGCTACCATCGTACTAAGCAAAATAAGATGCATAAAAGATAAACATCACATGCAATCAAAATATGTGAACTTGATATGGCCATCATCATCTTGTGCCTTTGATCTCCATCTCCAAAGCACCATCATGATCTCCATCATCACCGGCTTGACACCTTGATCTCCAACGTAGCATCGTGGTCGTCTCGCCAACTATTGCTTCTACAACTATCGCTAACGCATAGTGATAAAGTAAAGCAATTACATGGTGTTTGCATTTCATACAATAAAGCGACAACCATAAGGCTCCTGCCAGTTGCCGATAACTTTTACAAAACATGATCATCTCATAAAATAACGTATATCACATCATGTCTTGACCATATCACATCACAACATGCCCTCCAAAAACAAGTTAGATGTCCTCTACTTTGTTGTTGCAAGTTTTACGTGGCTGCTACGGGCTTCTAGTAAGAACCGTTCTTACCTACACATCAAAACCACAACGGAGGTTTATCAAGTTTGTTGTTTTAACCTTCAACAAGGACTAGCCGCAGTCAAATTTGATTCAGCTAAAGTTGGAGAAACAGACACCGCCAACCACCTTTATGCAAAACTAGTTGCATGTCTGTTGGTGGAACCGGTCTCATGAACGTGGTCATGTAAGGTTGTCCGGGCCGCTTCATCCAACAATACCACCGAATCAAAATAAGACATTGGTGGTAAGCAGTATGAAAATCACCGCCCACAACTCTTTGTGTTCTACTCGTGCATATCATCTACGCATAGACCTGGCTCGGATGCCACTGTTGGGAAACGTAGCATGCAATTTCAAAAAATTCCTATGCTCATGCAAGATCTATCTAGCAGATGCATAGCAACAACACGCGAGAGTGTGTCCACGTACCCTCGTAGAGCGAAAGCAGAAGCGTTTGACAACGCGGTTGATGTAGTCGAACTTCTTCTCGTTCCGACCGATCAAGTACCGAACGTACGGCACCTCCGAGTTCTGCACACGTTCAGCTTGATGACGTCCCTCGAACTCTTGATCTAGCAAAGTGTCGAGGGAGATTTTCATCAACACGACAGCGTGGTGACGGTGATGGTGAAGTGATCCATGCAGGACATTGCCTAAGCACTACGAAGATATGACCGGAGGCGTAAACTGTCTAGGGGGCACCGCACACGGCTAAAAATTGTTGGTGTGTGTTCTTGCGGTGCCCCCCCCCCTCATATATATAGGTTGGAGGGGAGGAGAGGCAGCCAAGGGGGCGCCCCAAGTAGGAAGAATCCTACTTGGGCGCCTCCCATTTCGGCCTCCCCCTTCCATATTTATCCGAAGGGGGGAGGAAGGAAGAGGGAGAAGGGAAGGAAGGGGAAGGCCGAATTGCTCCTCGTCCTTTCTCTCTTCCCCTTTATTTTGGCCTACATGGGGCGCACCAGCCCCCTAGGGGCTGGTCTGTCCCCTTCTTGGCCCATTAGGCCCATGTAGTTGCCGGGGGGATGCCCGGAACCACTTATCGTGACCCGATATGTACCCGGTATCCCCGGAACACTTCCGGTGTCCGAATATCATCGTCCAATATATGAATCTTTACCTCTCGACCATTTCAAGACTCCTCGTCATTTCCGTGATTTTATCCTAGACTTCAAACAACATTCGGTCACCAAATCACATAACTCATATAATACAAAATCGTCATCGAACGTTAAGCGTGCGGACCCTATGGGTTCGAGAACTATGTAGACATGACCGAGACACCTCTTCGGTCCATAACCAATAGTGGAACCTGGGTGCTCATATTGGTTCCCACATATTCTACGAAGATCTTTCTCGGTTGTACTGTAATGACAACATATGTTATTCCCTTTGTCATCGGTATGTTACTTGCCCGAGATTCGATCGTCGGTATCTTCATACCTAGTTCAATCTCGTTACCGGCAAGTCTCTTTACTCTTTCCATAATACATCATCCTGCAAATAACTCATTAGTCACATTACTTGCAAGGCTTATTATGATGTGCATTACCGAGAGGGCCCAGAGATACTTCTCCGATAGTCGGAGTGAAAAATCAAATCTGGATCTATGCCAACCCAACAAACACCTTCAGAGATACCTGTAGAGCATATTTATAATCATGAAGTTACGTTGTGACGTTTGATAGAACATAAGGTATTCCTCCGGTATCCGAGAGTTGCATAATCTCATAGTCAAAGTGTATATGACATGAAGAAAGCAATAGCAATAAAACTGAACTATCAATATGCTAAGCTAACGGGTGGGTCTTGTCCATCACATCATTCTCCTAATGATGTGGTCATGTTCATCAAATGACAACACGTGGCTATTGTTAGGAAACTTAACCATCTTTGATTAATGAGCTAGTCTAGTAGAGGCTTACTAGGGACACGATGTTTTGTCTATGTATCCACACATGTATAAAGTTTCCGGTTAATACAATTCTAGCATTAATAATAAACATTTATCATGATATAAGGAAATATAAAATAACAACTTTATTATTGCCTCTAGGGCATATTTCCTTCAGATCGTTACCGTCACCGAGTTGCAACAGAAGAAGAACATGTTAGTGTAGATCATACTTGGAGTCCCTCGAACTGTCAATGAACGATCCATGAACAGCCCATGAACATTCCCTCGAACGGAAGACCGAAAGCACAACCTCTCTACTTGGTTGCAAGTGTGCAACCTTCACGATCCAGCACCCCTTCACCTCGAAAGTTAATCATCACTGAAGAATTAGAGGGGGAGATTAGAACCACACATGACTTCTAATTATGAGGATTAGAGGATTAGTCTAGCTCTAATTAGTCAACTAGGACCAACTAAAACTAGAACTAGAAGAACTAGAGGAGGCTCCAAAACTTGTGTGTTCAAAAGAGCACATATCATCATGTATATATAGGATAGAGGGGAGAGGGAGGGCTACCACTGACGGTGTCCAGGACTAGGGGGTACTCACCACGTTGTCTCCCGATCAGTTGGATTGGGCCGAGGACCCCCGTGGCCGTATACTCATGGGCCAGTTCGGACAACCCCTGCCGCATACAAGGAAGACTCCACAAGACTTGGCGCCCAAGACAAGGACTCTCCTAAAACCCTAGGCCTCCGGTGTCTTATATAAATCGAAGCCAGGCTAGTCAATAGACAATCTCATATTCATTACTATCATCTCGTGGTAGATACATGTACTCTATACTATACCCCATATGAATACAATCAAAAGCAGGACGTAGGGTTTTACCTCCATCAAGAGGGCCCGAACCTGGGTAAAATCCCGTGTCCATGTTACCATAACTCCAAGACGCCTAGCTTAGGACCCCTACTACGAGATACGCCGGATATTGAACCGACATTTGTGCTTTCATTGAGAGCCTGCTGGGTGATCGTCACGGATCGATGGGATGATCAGGTGATATTTTTTCAGCTAGATCTGTTCAGACGTAAATTATCCACTTTGCAAAATCGTTGATGCCGTGTCGTACAACTCTCTTTGCAGATGGAGAAATTCTTAACAGCGCAGTCAACTAGTACATCTGATCTGGCTATGCGGCGGCCACTGACAACCTAGGGGTGGAGGATCTACTACAGACAGCCAACACAAAAAAAGTCGAGCTTCATGTGGCGGCAGCCTAGGGCAGAAGGACGTATAGCAATCAAGTACTCACATGAAGTAGTGCACGTGGAGCCGAGGAGACTTCCACTTGGCGTCATCCACCACGGAGATCCTCTCTGTCTCATTGCTTTAAATTAAATTATATAAGTATCAAGGCTGTTGGCTACTGCCAAGACATACTATTCATCAAACAATTAGTACCCGCACACTTTGGATTCTAATCTACATAAAGCTCTAAGTCAGCTTTTTGGCTTCGCAGGTACTTTGTACGCAACCGGGCTGTCTTCATATCCACGATACGGCGGACTGTTCGTCTGTGACTCGGACGCGAGGCCATGGCGCTCCATCGCCCCAACCTAGCAGGCATCTCGCCGGCCCTCCAGGCCAAACTCCTTGTAGCTTCATTGTGTCCTGTTAGTATTGTCGCCCTGCAAGTCCGGGGCAAATTTGACAAATTTGACCTATAGACGAAATCAAATCATAGAATAAACTATCCGTGAAACTATTTCACGCGGCTGACCTTTTTGTGTGACGCCCGCCACGAAGGCGCCACACTACACTGTGCAACGCCTCAGAGATAGGCGCTACACGGCTAGTGTCGCACACGTGTGATCAGAAAATTACTAAGTGGTGTGCAGCGCCTGAGAGCTAGGCGCCACACTATACAGTGTAGCGCCTAGCTCCTAGGCGTTGCACTAGTGCAGCGCCTAGCTCCCGGGCGTTGCACTAGTGCAGCGCCTAGCTCCCGGGCGTTGCACTAGTGCAGCGCCTGAGAGCTAGGCGCCACGGGTCAACCGCGTGAAATAATTTTACGGACAGTTCATTCTGTGATTTAATTTCGTCTATAGGTTAAATTTGTTAAATTTGCCCAAGTCCGGAGTGCACCACAACAGCATCGCCATCCCGCAAATTCGGACCGAGCTGCGTCCGCACCGTCACGTCACCACTCTCACAAGCGAACCTCAGCGCCATACTATATTTCTCAAATTATTTATTTTGCATAAATAAATTATGCAATGGATTTTTTTCTGTCCTGCACTGCATTATGTATGCAGGAAAGTTAATGGTGGACAAGATACGTTGATTGAATATTGATTCTTCTGCCCGCACGTGGTTTGGATGTCCCTCGTCCATGATCATCTTGTCTGCCACCAGTTCCGACATCGTCGGACAAATCATCAGGTTTTGCAATCAGGTCTACGTTGAGACCGCCGTTTCAGGGCGATCCGATATGCCGTCGCGGCCCTGCGCGCATTGCATCCGTAATTCGGCCGACCGTGCGAATCCGGATTTTGTCACCTCGCTGCGCCGATGCCCTGTGTCTACAATGGCCTCGCGCCAGGCCACCTCTCTTTTAATAATTTATTTTGCATAAATAATTCTATAAATTTTATTTTTACTTTATTATTATTACCTGTCTTGTGATGCTTCATGCATGTAGACAATGTCATGGCAAGCCGACGTACTCATTCCGCCTGTATCGACTAAGTTCGGGCGTCACCTCGACTCGCGTCCCTCTGCCGGCTTTTCCGCGCTGCCGCTCCACCAGACCGTCCATGGCGGTCAGGCCATATTTTTATTATTTACTTCACTTAAATTAATTAAGTACAATTACTATTATGTTTACATTTATTTGTCATTACCTTTGGTTTGCACTGTTTCATGTGCACAGGTAAATCGACGCCGAACTGTTTCGACGCATCGGCTGGCGTGGGGACTCCGGCATCACCCGCCGACCTGCTTCATCACCTCGGACGAACTGGGAGCTTCACCTCTCCACAGCGGGCGTGCTGTGTCGCCACTCCGGAGTGCCGAGCTCTTCACTCGGCCACCTTGGGACCAGCTTGAGGGCTGAGACCTCCTCCCGCACCAAGCTCGGACCGCGTCATCAATGTCGAACACATTAACCAGCTAAGTCACTCTCATGCTCAAAGTTTTAAAATTTTAAATTTTGTTCGGTCCGACCAAGCATTATACTTTTTTTGGCAAAAAGTTGTTTGTGAAAAACTTCCTTGTCCAAACTTTGTTTGTGACACAAATTAAAATACCATGTTTACTTCGGGGCTTCCTTTGTGAAGCCTTTCCTCTTGCAAATGATCATACTTGTACGGCTTCGTTCCTTCTTCGTGTATTACGCCATAATATGCACCATGTTGACTTAAGCGATTGCTAGCTGGGTTGCCTGGCTCCTGTGTTTACCCCTACGTTCCCGATTGTTCGGCTAGGGAGTAAAGGGAGCACCTCTGCGATTGTCACGATCGGGTCATCCGAGCCGGACCTCTGACTGGGTGAAGCCGAAAGCGAGCTCTCTTAGTATTTTCAATAATGGTCGGCACACAATGGAACTCATGAGTACAAAAAATCTATTGCACAAGTCTCATAGTAATAATGAGCAACCGAAGGAAGGTATCGGTGGGGATACTATTTTCTTCGAAGATGCTTCTTACACTTTGTCGGTAATATAGCATAAGTTCCCTGAGCACGCTTTGCCTGTTACAGCCTTATGGCCTGATTGCCTGGTTATAGGAAACACCGTCGATATTCTCGACAGGGGGAGTACATAACACTTTTCGGCCCTTGGCCGAAGAGGGAGAAGCCGACGGTCGGTTAAGACGCGTTTAAAGTTCGGGTGAACACAAATATGATATAAGTGCTTCGGTACATACAATCATTATACATAAAATTCTTTTACCCAAGTCACTCAAGGGATCTTAAATTTATGTGAGCTGTTTTATAGTAAGTGTTCTTCTTCTTAGTCGTTGCAAAGTCTTTTTTTATCACTCCTTTTTTCGACGCGAGTGTGTGGTCAATAGCCGGTAGGCTGACCCGCTTGAAGTCTTGAGATAGGATGTGTCATGTTAAAGCACGACAGAAGCACAATTCTTTTTTTCTAAGACCAATTTTCTGATTGGCACCGAATAATTGATCTAGTTCAAACGTCGAGTTTTTACTGACGCTTCTGGTTTTCCAATCCTATGGAACTTTTCAACCATTGTATGTTTTCCGCATAAGTCTCATAGTGCAACGTCGGACACCTTTAGAGATTTGGCAAAAATTCTTGGATATTGCTATATATGCATCAGTTTCGAATTGTGTCTTCGGTCAATAGTTGGGTTGCCCGGCTCCTGTGCTTGCCTCCTATGTTCCGCTTTGTTCGGCTAGGCGTGCAAAGGGAGAACCACTGTGCTTGTGCTTCCAGCTCGCATGGTTAAGCACCTCAGTGGAGAAAGCCGAAAATTGACTGTCACAATAAGCATAAACTGTTCAGCGGTCCGATGAATGTATTAAATGACGGGCCGTTCATAACATTGGCCGAAGTGTTTACGGCTTGACCTCGGCTGTCGCTGAACACTAACCGGGGGGCTACTTGCTGGCCTCCCAACTTTAAGCTCCTATGACCAAGTGAAAGTTATAAAGCCCGCATATCTGATTGCCTCGTTTCCGCCAACACAACCGCCTTCGAGCACCGAGACGTCGGCTAAGGGTTGTTTTATTATTTCGGAAACACCCTGCATAGCATCTACAAGGGGGTAGAAGCTGATGATAGGCCACTTTCAGATTATAAACGGTCGCAACGGAAGTAAAATTTTGGGTTCATTTAGACCACAGAGTTTGGAAGCTTTCCCCGAACTAAATCTCAGTATTTTCCTCCCACGTTGATCGGAGCTAAGGTTTCATGATCATGCTTAGCATGACAACCCAAAGAAAGGAGCCGATAGCGGGACTATTTTCTTTGGATGATGTTTCTTATGTTAAGCAATAAATATAACATGTCTCTCTGCGTACCTTTGTTTATAAAACTGTATGGCCGGATTGCCTTGTTTGTCGTAAATCTTTGCCCTCATAAAGGCTTTATAAAGTAGGACAAACACCCCTCGGCTGCTGGCCGAGGAGGTTGAAGCCGATGGTCGGTCAACAAAGCTTTGTACAATGCGGATCCGAGCATTAATGACGTAAAGTACTTGTATACATAGAGTCATTACATATAATTTGTGATTTTACTATGGACATCGATCCTTAATTCGGCCTCCCGTGCCCGCATTAAGGCTCGGGGGCTACTGGGCTTCGGGCTTATTATTTACAAATATTAAAAGGGCACATCGATCCCCTGATTTGGTGTTGCTACCTGACCAGTGTCTCGGGGGCTACTGCATTGACAATCCAATGCAGAAAATTTAAAATGCAATATAGTTGTCGAGGAGATTATTATCCTCAGGTTGGTCGGTCGCACCCAACCTGAGTCTCGAGGACTTTGCACACCGCGTTTCTATTCCTAAGTATGCTGCCGAGCTGGGAATTGATCCTCAGGCTGATTTTATGAATCGACCTGAGTCTCAGGGGCTACTAGGGTCAGCGGTTTGATTTTTTCCTTCAAGTGCATCCCGGATATTAGGCCAACACGCACCTTGTGCGCTACTGGCTATACATCTCGGTAGAGATTACATTGCACAATTCAGAATTAAATTCATAAAAGTCAGCCCATGGCCGAGGTGGTGCACCACCTCGGATACAGTCCGGCGTTGGTGCTCGACTACAATAGACACCCCAGAAGCAGTCCGGCATAAAGCTCGGACGCCAGTGGCTGGCTCCATAGAGGGCATTTCCGGCATTAAGCTCGGCTAAACTCCTTCAACTTTTTTGAACCAAGGTGATCTATGACACCTCGAATATAGTCCTGCGTTGGAGCTTGGACATAGTCCAGCGTTGGAGCTTGGACACAGTCCGGTGTTGGAGCTCGGATATAGTCCGACGTTGGAGCTTGGACACAGTCCGGCGTTGGAGCTCGGATATAGTCCGGTGTTGGAGCTTGGACATAGTCCGGCATTGGAGCTTGGACACAGTCCGACGTTGGACCTTGGACATAGTCCGGCGTTGGAGCTCGAATACATTCCGGTGTTGGAGCTCGGAAGCGGTCCGACGTTGGTGCTCGGCTGCTAATGATACCTCGAATGCAGTCCGACGTTGGAGCCCATACGCAAGAGGACGTTGCCGCTCGGGAACAACTTCAAACTCGAGGTATGGCATAAAAATAACAAGACATTGATAAAGGCCGGAAACTTAAAGGGGCTCCTCGGATACCCAACGTGTAAACTCTTTGGAGTCACCTCGGCGATCCTCAAGATCAAAGACGAGAAAATTTGTTGAACCAGTTTTCAAGACCAACGACCGAAGGTGAAGAACAGTTCGAAAGAATCGAGGAGCGTCCCCAACTTGAAGACCGGTTCAGGGGGCTACTGACGATGTCCAGGACTAGGGGGTACTCACCACGTCGTCTCCCGATCAGTTGGATTGGGCCGAGGACCCCCATGGCCGTATACTCATGGGCCAGTTCGGACAACCCCTGCCGCATACAAGGAAGACTCCACAAGACTTGGCGCCCAAGACAAGGACTCTCCTAAAACCCTAGGCCTCCGGTGTCTTATATAAACCGAGGCCAGGTTAGTCAATAGACAATCTCATATTCATTACTATCATCTCGTGGTAGATACATGTACTCTGTACTATACCCCATATGAATACAATCAAAAGCAGGACGTAGGGTTTTACCTCCATCAAGAGGGCCCGAACCTGGGTAAAATCCCGTGTAAGTGTTACCATAGCTCCAAGACGCCTAGCTTAGGACCCTTACTACAAGATACGCCAGATATAGAACTGTCAACCACCAAGGGGGAATGTTTCCCCCTTGGTGCGCCAGCCAGGGGGAGGAGGAGTCTGACTCCTCCCCTTCCCCAATTCGGCCTCCTTCCTTAGAGGAAGGGGCGCCTCCCCTCTTGGGTCCTTGTGGCCCAAGTTGAGTTCCACCTCTTGGCCTTTTCAGGCCCGTTGATATTAAATTAAATATAAAATTGTTATCAATACTTTCAGACCATTTTATATATGATTTAACATCCCCAAAAACATTTTCCACCTATATATTATTTATCGATAATACCCGGTATTGCCCGATATTCACCAAAACCCTTCCGGTGACCTCCGAAACACTTCCGGATCCTCTCAGAATTATTTCGAATATTAATGAAACAATTTCACAAATATATTGTCATTACTCTCGTCCTACTAACACTCAACAGATCGTGATTGCCTTAAGCTTGTCACCCCGTAGGTTCGATAACTCATAGACGTGAATGAAACCGCTCATTCAATGACCGACAGCGGAACCGTGGACGTCCACATCAATCCCTATGAGCACACGAATGATATTCGAGTGAACCTTTGGTTATCATGTGATGTTTCCTTTGCTTCACGATACTTCACAAAACTTGGGATGCATTGGTATCCTCCTGAGTCATCACCATGCTCACTATTCCATAATCCTCGTTACCAGTTTTGTTCTTCTTTCTCGTTATTGTGTTCTGGCATCCCCATGACATAGTCACCGGTGTCTCGCTAGGCGATAATGGATGTTGTCACACTAGGAGGGCTCTAAGAATATTTGTCCATTGTTGGAGGAGCAAATCCCATTCTCGAGTTATCTAGTCCCTTGTCAAACTTTCTGATGAAATTGTAAGTTGTCGTTATGATTACCGTGTTACAGGTGACATTTGAGCAACCCCAAAGCCCACCATCGGTAAGAAGTGACTGCAATACTCTCATGATCTAAGGAGAGAAATCACACGCTAAAATTCAATGTTATTACAATTGATTACAGATGATATTAATGCAATTCATAACAGACAAGATTGAGAGTCAATTCAATATGATCGTTCTTCCAACGTCATAATCTCAATGTTATGTCTGGACTATCGTTACACTTAACAATATCCTAAGATCTAGAAAACGTGATCACCAACAACACTTGAGCTAGTCCTAGAGGCAAGACCAGGAACCTTTCATTTAACCGTTTATCATTCCACATGTGCATATGAGTTTTCCACTGAATCGCATATTCCAGGATCATAGCAGTTATAGCATGAAATATAAACTCTTTAATTATGAATATCGAAATATAATAATACAAATATTATTGCCTCTAGGGCATATTTCCAACAATGATATTTCTACCTCCCACTGGCCTCCTGCCAGAAGAAGCATGATAGATCCTTGTCGAAGGAGCTATGCACTCCTTCATGCAAAATATATAACCCCATCACAAACATAGTCGGGCAAGAGTCAACGAGCATATATTTGCTCCCATAATTTGGAGGTGAACCTCCCATGCCATGGCTCCGCTTTGGATGCCACCCGTCCCATAAGCAGGTCGAAGTCCCAGATCTAGATCCTAGAATAAGAGAGCGGAATCCCCAATTAAGAGACGAGGAAGGAGGATACCTGCAATTAAGTGTGGTTGTTATTCGCTATTGATTCATGAGTGAGTGCCCCAAGGCCACAATGTCGCTCTTATTGAAGTTGACCTTAAGGCCTGATATGCCCTCAAAGAAGAGGAGGAGGAACTTGAGATTGATCATATCAAATCTCCGATCCCTCCACCATGATCATAGTATTGTCAGCATATTGAAGATGGGTCACCCCACGCCAGGGATAATATGCCCAACCACAATAGAGATGTGGCTGGCCATCCTGGCTTTATCCAGGGCCATCAGGGTGTCAACCGCAAGGTTGAAGAGGATGGGAAGATAGAACCCCCCGCCTCACCCCACATGAAGACCTAAAATAGAGGCCCACCTCCCCGCTAACATTAATGGATGTGCTACCACTCATAACCAACTTGTTGATCCAACTAAACCAATGACCATCGAACACCCACACCTCCAAGACCCAACGGAGAAAGAACCAGTCCAGGCAATCGTAGTGTTCTGGAAATCCAACCTAAGGAACACACCTGATGCGGAGCATCCCTCAACCATCACCATGGACGTCACACCGCCACCGCAAGCACGGAGAGGACCTACGACGAGAGCTCGCGCACGTGCCATCGGAACCGAGGTGAACTATTTCCTCTTCGAGTTTCTTTGGGATTCACATGAGAGTCAGACTCTACCTCATATGGAAACGTTGTGCATGCTTAGGTACTTTGGAGATCGTCACGAGAAAGCATGGAGGGATCACCAAGTTCACCGGAGACCTACGCAGGAGGTGGAGAAGAACGAGAAGAATGACGAAAGGAGCAAGCGGGCGAAACCCTCTGGACACCCCGGGTGCCCGGCCCCCCAACACCGGGTGCCCGGCCCCTCCCCTGGGCGCTGCTACGCCGGCCCTGGGTGCCCGGCCACTTGGGCTCCGGGTGCTCAGGCCCCTAGCCTAGCCGCCTGCCACCCGCCCGGGTGCCTGGGACTTGGGCCCCCGGGTGCCCGGCCCTCGGCCGTCTGCCGCTGGGTGCCACCCCGGTTGCCCGGGCTTGAGGCCCCGGGTGCCCGGCCACACCCCAGCCGGCCTCCTGCTGCACCCCCGGGTGCCCGACCTCTCCCAGACGCGCCCCTAAGTAGGCCGGGTGCCCGGACCCAAGTGCCCGGGTGCCCGGACCCCTCCGGGACAGCCCGTGTCTTTTTGGGTTTTTGCCCATGTAATCTCTTTTCCTCCTCCTAGTCCGCCCCTAGACTATATAAGGGCATCTCTTAGGTCATTTGTGGGATAGCAAAGTATTTGATAGACATTTGTGAGCTTTGCTCCATGGATCCACTCCACTAGGAGATCAAGACCTCCTCTTGGAGTGACCAATCATCAAGACCTCCTCCTTGGGGAAGGATCCCCATCATAGGATCATCAAGCCCTCATCTCCTTCATAGGATTTGGGATGAACTCTACCATGTATCTTATTTCCCTTTGATTGTTCATGTACCTTGTGGATCTTGTGTGTTTGTTGGTCTAGTGGATGTGTGATTTGGACTTGTTCTTGAGTGTTCCTCTTGTTTTCCCTCTTGTGTTCATCTTGTTCTTGGGGATTCCCCCTCCAATTCGTGAAAGATCTTCACCTAGGGTTCCACCCTACAACATCTTGGTATCATGAGCCACGTTAATCACGAAATTGGAGCATCCCCCTTCTTGTTCTCTAGCCTAATTTTGTTGTGTTCTTCCCCAAATTCGAAAATTCCCCACCAAAAATAGCCCCAAATTTTTTTGTGATTTGTTGGTTCGATGAGATTTTGTTGGATTTGATCCGTGGATTTTCTTGGTTTCAAGTGGATCTAGCATTCCCCCATCCATCTCCACCTTTCCCTCCACAAAATCCACCAATTTCTTGCATCTTCCCACGAATTTCCGCCCAAATCCGACACCCCCGGGCACCCGGACCCCTCCCCCCCCCCCCCCCCGCGCGCGCATCCCCGCTGACCCCCCCCCCCCCCGGGTGCCCGCACCCCGAGCCCCGGGCATCCGCACCCCCGGGCTGTTTGCCCCTGACCACCCCGGGTGCCCGCACCCCCAAACCCCGGGCACCCGCACCCCCCGAATCAGCCCACTTCCACTCATCGTTTCGGCCATAACTTTCACCTCCGGAGTCCGTTTTTGACGTTCTTTAGCTCGTTGAGTAGCTATTGACATCCACCATCCATATAGATAGGCTTCAACACCATTTGACTCCATCAAAAAATTGAAATTTTGGCATCTTTGCATAGGCCATCCACCATATCATCCGCAAAACCACCATAGCTTTCCGCAACCTAACCAATTTTTGCTCCATATAGCATTTGTGGTTGCTTGAGTGGTGACTTGAGTCTCCTAAGGTGTTTCGGCTACTTAGGGACGGTTGCTTCATCATCAACAACCACCACCACTTCCACATTGCTAACTCCGTAACCACCAACACATTCCGCTACCACCATTTGACATTTTCCTTGAGATTTTGAGTTCGCGGTTTTTTACCGTTTCCTAAGGTGTTTCTGCTACTTAGGGACGGGTCTACATCATCTTGGTATCTACATCAAGAACACCGCCACTCATCATCGCCACGAGGTCATCATCGACATCGACCACTTCACCATTTTGACAACCTAACCGTAAGCAAGAGCGGTAACCTCTTTATCACCTTGGTATCGTGGTATCCCTTCATTGTACATTCTTGCCATTACATTGTTAACCCCTTAGCCCATTTTGCGTCACTTGCCTATCGAGACTAGCCATTTGAGTATTGCCGGCAACGTTACTTGTGCACATTAGTGATCCATACCTTCCATTGCATACATACCATATCATATTGGTATCATCTTGGTATCATCATATCTTCCCTTGTGTCACAAGATCGCTCCCGCATATACACAATTGCTATCTTGGTTTGTGCATTTTGCATAAGTGTCCATATCAAAAAAAGAAGAAGAGAGAATAAGCTTTTAAGCAAAAGGAAAAGAGAGCAAAGAGCTTGTAAGCAAGAGCCATAGCATCACCACATTGCATACCATACTACCATATTGATCATCTTGGATCATCGTGTGCGAAACACCGGGAACATCATACACATAGCATACTTGGGATAGAAATCTCATACATCTTGCTTCTTATAGGTTGTGCACAAGTGTCGTATCCGCCTATTGAGCAATTGTGCTAGCGTCTCTCTTGAGTTGTGCAACACGAGCGTTTTCCGTGGATTCCACATTTTGTGCTCATTCCTTGGTTGCACGACCCCATTTATCTATCCGTGTGTGTGTTTCTGTGTGCCACATATTGCTATTGGTCTACTTGTTTCACTTGCGAATTTGTGAATCTTTTCCAACATTGTTGAATCTTGCTAACATTTTGCATCAAATTTTTGTGCCACTATCCTCACCGAGCTCCACTATAAGCTTTACTTGATAGGTGTGAGTGAGCAAGTCCGGTATCAATTCCACTATTCTTTCATCTCACATTGAGTGAAACGGGATACATCCTCAACTTTGGGAAAAGGTAACTTGGTATTGTTTATCTCATTTCCTACTCACCTCTACTCGAGTCTTGTGATGGATAGGCAAGGCATTTCATCTCCGGTCTTCCACGACAACGACAACGTGAACAACTACATCACCAAAACGTCCATCTTTGGACTACAACGAGCAATGCAAGGCATTGAGCGACTCGCCATCAACATTCACCAAAATGAAGCAAGGATAAGGGACTACCTCGACACCAAGTTGGCCGAACAAAGGGATCAAGTACGAGACATGATGGCCAACTACAAGTCTTCTTCCCCTTCGTCATCTTCAAGGCGGTGACGCTCAAGTGGCCAATCTTCAGAACGTCATCGAGCTCAAGCACTACAACACCATCAAGATGAAGATGCTCGCGATGCGTACACCTACAAGTCCCAAAAAGCTCTACATCAAGCTACAGCCAAACTTCATGAGCACAAGAGAAGACCGCGAGACAAGCACCACCAAGACGAAGCTACGACTACTACCACCACTTCGGCATATTCGCCAAGTGTTCTCAAGGCATCTTCGCCTTTGGATGTTGTGCCATCTTCGGCCTTCATCCACGACGAGAGCGATGATGTGCCATCTTTGGCCTTCATCCACGGCGACGACAATGAGATGGTTGAGCATGGGATTTTCCCTTCGACCACGGCGACGTATGATGACTTGAGTGACTTGTGCCACCATATTGAGAGTGAGAGTGACTTCACCACTAGCCCCATATATGACGAGTTGCCCCAATTCCCATGTGAGGAGAGCCACCAACACCACCACTTGAGTGATTTGAGTGACTCCGCCATATGTGACATTGAGTGCACCTACCTTGAGGGAGTGAGTGAGCCACCACCACATAGAGAGAGTGAGGTAGTTGATACGACATGTGAGGCCATTTCGATTTCTAACAACTTAACCTCTACCTCTATTGTGTCTTCTCATTTGGTGCTAGGTCCCATATATGATGATGCGTCGATCCGTGATGACTTCGTCCTTCCTATGGACAAGACGATGGCAATGGTGGACTATGATGCACCCCCACATGGTTCCATCACGATGATGATGTTGACCACGCTTTGGTCTTCCCCACCTCACCTACACCACTTGAGTGGAACGAGAAAGGTAACATAGGTGAAGGTGATGCTCTTGTCCCACTAGTGGACGTTCTTGACATTGATTGCTTGCATGATGTTGATCCACTTATTACCATGCTCCATGCTAGTATGATTTCCCCATGCGATGATTTACCCATTTATGATGAGTTTGATGATTGCCATGCGGAGTCTAGTAGTTGTGATGCCATGTTACATAGGATTTCTTGTGATAATTCTCTTGGTCACATCATGTTTGATAATCCGCTTGACTTGTCATATGCTATGCATGAGATCAATCATATGTCTTATTTGCAATCTCATCTTAGTGACTATGCATATGCCATCAACATAAACCCAATTTGCACATATGGCATAGATGACAAGCCCATGGTTATTGGCATTTGTTTTTCTTGTGATGATATTGATATGCTTCATTTGCATCATTTATCTCATATGCCATGCCATGACCACCTAGCTTCGGATATGCATTGTTTTGGATGTTCTCCATTTTCTCCATATGATGTTTCTGCTATTGCTCATGAGGAGACCCCCATAGTTTCCTCATCCATATTAGGAGATTTTGATTCATCCTATCCATTGCATGATCCCAATACTTGTGTGCACAATATGATTCCCATGAATAAACATGCTAGTGATGTGCCATATACTTCTATTCTAAATTTGCATCCCCATCGTGTCATACACAATAACTATTCTTTCATGATGGATGACATGTTCTTATACCATGCATCAAATTTCTTTGAGCGATGCTTATCTTGTGCTAACTCACATGTGCACATACACATCATGATGGATGATGTGTACATTTACCACGCGCACAATTTCTTTGGTTTGTGTTTCTTTTGTGTAGGTACCCATGAATACTTGTCAACCTCACAATCCCATGAGTTGACAAAACGAGCTCTAGAGAGAGACGATGACTTGGGATCACATGGATTGTCTTTCCCACCGCTCTCTTCGCGCAAGGATTTCGCGCATTTCTTCTACATGGCTCTCACTTGGTTATGGGTTATTTAGCACTTCTCACTTTATGCCCATATTGCGATGTTCACTTTGCATGATATGCTCATTCATATGCATTTGCCATGCATTTGTGACCCATGCTTTGCATTACACATGATGATTGATTCTACTACTTTATGTGTATTTGCAAGCTTGGTGGAGATATTGCTTGTTATTGCCATGTTTGCTATGTGCTCCATTCCTATGATGATATCTTGCTTTGCAATCGTGCTTGTGATATGCCATGTGCATTGCCTATGCCTACTCTTTGCTCACATGACATGATTGCCATGATTTCCTCTAGTGTGTTGCATCTTCGCTCCACTAGTTTGCACGACTTGATTTCTATGCTTTCTCATGTTGCATCCACCTCTTGGATTACTTGCTCCTATCTTATGTTTGGTTGCAACATTGTCATTACTTCACATATGCCATGTCCCATTGCTTGTCACATGATTGATTTGATTGCCTCACACATGATGAACAATTGCTATATCATTTGTGTTGAGTGCCACACTTTCTTCACTACACCATGTGCACATTATGATCGGATTGTCTTGCACTTGCATATGCTTAGTCATATAATCTTCTTGGGTGTTGTGAATGATTCTTATGCATACCATAGACCATTTATCGAGCACTTTATGCATGCTTGCTATGATCTTGAGGTTGATGCTTGTTCTCTTATCAACCGTTTTAGCATCCTTACCTCACATTTACATGCTTGTTTCCATGATGTCCTTGATTGTGCTCAAGTTACGTGCTTACATGCCATGCCACACTCCCTTGTCACACCATATGCTATGCTTGATGACAACACTTGTTGGGTGAATTACCTCTTGAATGCTTGGTTTTGCTTTAATGCCAACCACATTTGCTTTTCCAAGTGCTTGTTATCTTTGCTCCTTTTGAAGGTATTAAAAGACGGTGCAACATTGGAGAGTGCCCACTTCGAGCTTCAACATGATACGTGCTTGGTGGTCGTCCACTTCTACACGGCGACGCCGTCTCCTTCCCATGGTGATGAAGATCACGATCCGTGGACGGATCTCTCCCAAGGAGGGGGGAGATGATGCAGAGCATCCCTCGACCATCACCATGGACGTCACATCGCCACCGCAAGCACGGAGAGGACCTACGACGAGAGCTCGCGCACGTGCCATCGGAACCGAGGTGAACTCTTTCCTCTTCGAGTTTCTTTGGGATTCACATGAGAGTCAGACTCTACCTCATATGGAAACGTTGTGCATGCTTAGGTACTTTGGAGATCGTCACGAGAAAGCACGAAGGGATCACCAAGTTCACCGGAGACCTACGCAGGAGGTGGAGAAGAACGAGAAGAATGAGGAAAGGAGCAAGGGGCGAAACCCTCTGGACACCCCGGGTGCCCCCCCCCCCTCCCCTGGGCGCTGCTACGCCGGCCCCGAGTGCCCGGGCCCCTAGCCCAGCCACCTGCCACCCACTCGGGTGCCTGGGACTTGGGCCCCCGGGTGCCCGGCCCTCGGCCGTCTGCCGCTGGGCGCCACCCCGGGTGCCCGGGCTTGAGGCCCCGGGTGCCCGGCCACACCCCAGTCAGCCTCCTGCTGCACCCCCGGGTGCCCGGCCTCTCCCAGCCGCACCCCTGAGTAGGTCGGGTGCCAGGCCCCAAGTGCCCGGGTGCCCGGACCCCTCCGGGACAGCCCGTGTCTTTTTGGGTTTTTGCCCATGTAATCTCTTTTCCTCCTCCTAGTCCGCCCCTAGACTATATAAGGGCATCTCCTAGGTCATTTGTGGGATAGCAAAGTATTTGATAGACATTTGTGAGCTTTGCTCCATGGATCCACTCCACTAGGAGATCAAGACCTCCTCTTGGAGTGACCAATCATCAAGACCTCCGCCTTGGGGAAGGATCCCCATCATAGGATAATCAAGCCCTCATCTCCTTCATAGGATTTGGGATGAACTCTACCATGTATCTTATTTCCCTTTGATTGTTCATGTACCTTGTGGATCTTGTGTGTTTGTTGGTCTAGTGGATGTGTGATTTGGACTTGTTCTTGAGTGTTCCTCTTGTTTTCCCTCTTGTGTTCATCTTGTTCCTGGGGATTCCCCCTCCAATTCGTGAAAGATCTTCACCTAGGGTTCCACCCTACAACAACACCCTTTTGACATTGAACCTTAACCTCTTGAACAATCTCATGAAAACACCAAGAACCCATCATGAACCGCCAAAATCCCATCACTTGGGGTAGAACTTGCAGGACTTCATACCTTGTCACTACTAGGGATAATCTTATACACAGAATCTTACCAGTAGCATGGTTTACCACCTTAAATATGTTACTTCTCAAACTATCACAACCACTTGGTCTTCATTGAACTCTATGTGTAGGATTTGTGGCCGCAATATGAGTCTTCATCGGTTCCTAGACCGGTGAGGACTCATATTGACAATTCAAATTCTACACAAAAAGATCTTTTATGACCAATGTATTTTTAATGTACTTTTACATGCTTTGCCTTAGCAGTAGTGCTTTTCCTGTAAACGCGCTACAACTAATGTTTTAGCGGTAGAGCTTTTTGGCTTCTCGCGCTACTGCAAAAACCACATTATCCTATGGTCGTCCCTCCCGTTTCCTTCTCTCCCTCACGACACACTTTCACTCACATTCCCTGGTCGCCATCCCCGTCACCATCGCCCACCGCCGCCGTCCGCGCGCCACCACCCCCCACCGTCGCTGGCACGCCACCGCCAGTGAGGCACCTCTTCCTCCCCCCTCCCCCCTCCCCCCTTCTCTCCTCTCCATCCCTCCCTCCTTCCTCCCCCTTCCTCTTCCTCCCCCTCCTCCCTCCCTCCTTCCTTCCCCTCCTCTCCCTCCCTCCCTCCATCCATCCCTTCCATGTTCTTGTTCTTGTAGAATGTAGGTAATTTGAATGTAGGTATACAAATTTAGTAACAAAAATTTTAGGTCTTTTGAATAGAAATTTTAGTAATAGAAATTGTTTAGGTATACAAAATTTTCAATATAGAAATGTATCGCAATGCTATGCCATATGAGAAATTTAGTAACAGAAATTTTTAGTAAGAAAATTTAGGTATGGAAATTTTTAGTAAGAAACATTAGTTATGATTTTTAACCAAATGAAATATTCAAGTTATAAGATATATTGAATTTTTAGTAAATGTAGGTCTTTTGAATTAGCATAATAATGTTTAGTTGATAGCTTATAGGGTTTATATTTTGTTTTTGCAGAAACCAAGGAGCCCCTGCATCATCCCTGTTGTCGTCCCCGAAACCGACCCCTTCGACCTTGAGGTGAGAGCAGCCAAATCCCCATGTCATTGATGTCGATGATGATGATGTAGCCAAATAGGATATGTGCTTGCCCAAGTGGCCTATGTTTGCAGGGAACACCTCAGAGTGGCCTATGTTTTGCCGGAGTATTGATTAATTTCCATTCCGGCAAATCTCAGGCGCTCGATATGTCCTTTTTAGAAAAGGTCATGCTAGATTTTTCCGTGAATTTTAGTATGGCTTGTGCTAGAATGTAAGAAATATCGAGTGTCTTGGATTTGCCGGAAAGAGCATTAAACGACATTTTGGGTTGACTTTAAGTCTGTTGGGACTCCATCCATGACAGTGAAAAAACAATGAGGGAGTGTCCACCATATATGAGAGAAGAATAATGTCGACTGTTGTCGTGAGGGTCGCTCTTCCTCTTCTTTCTCGTGATAGACCTTTTGGTAATGCACGAGAAGGAAGAGAAGAGCGACCATCACCAATGGTCACAAATGTCAGAGATGAAGAAGAATCCCGAGTGTTGTCGTGGGGGTCGCTTCTCCTTCGTTCCCGTGTGCTAGATAATTTGGTGTAATGCACTCGGGGACGAAGGGCGGAGCGACCATCACCGACGGTCGAATATATGAGAGAGGGAGTGCCCACCATATACACCACGTGAGATGATAATTTTTAGCAAAAGTCTCAATAGACTGAAAGTCAACCCGTGATGAATATTGATGATCGAATTTAGTTTTTGCGGTAGATATATTGAAATTCAGAAGTTTAATCTTTCAATTTTGAACACAGGAGATGTCTGATGATGATAGGATCCCAGAGTGCGATTACTGCTACGATGACCGGGTTTGTGCGATAGGTATCCTCAATTGCAAAATGATAGGTTTTTCATCGTGAAGCTGGACGAGACCTTTGATGTTTGTACGGTACGCAACGACAAGCATTTCATCATCATTTGTGCTTCTTTTGGTCAACATTTAATTCATGGATTTTTTTTCCAATTCGATTAGTACATCCCGTGCCATGCAAGACCATATGTATTGCAGAAGCTCGGTTTCAAAGACTTTGAGAATACGGAGACGAGGAGGGCTTACTTAAGAACTAAACATGGTTATGTGTTTCTAGTTAAGCTGTTCAATATGGACAATCACTCCCATTTCGGTTGCTCTAATTGGGAAGCTCTCTGCAAGGCATATGGATTAGACGAGGGTATGCAAATAAAATTTGATATTCGTCCCGAAGATGATGATGATGATAATATCGATATCTAGGTGGATGTGGATATGCCTCCAGTTTTGTCTAAATGTGAGTTTGTCAAACTAATTTGTTAAGTTAAGTAATTTATATTGGTAATTTTAAAATATTTGGTGTTCATCGGTACTAACCATCTTTATTTATAATTGTTAGCTTATTTCTTATCTTCCAAAAAATACTCGGAAGGTTGTAGACAAGACATACTACAGCTATGATTCCGAGCTTAATTGTGAGGAGAAAGTTTATCTTGTCTCATTCATAGATGATGTTGAGGCCTTTAAAACCAGTCATTCTATCCTCCTAAATTTTACTGGATACGTGCCATTAGTGCATAAATTGCATGATGGCAACTTCATTGCCAAGAACTTGGTAAGGTTTTGTTAATGATGTAACTTTATTGCATACATTCTTCTTAAGTATATAAACTACATTGCTAACTATATATGTTACTATTAAATTTTTCAATAGACGCTCCCGAAGGAGGTTGTGCCTTATATGTTGTTTACCGAAGGTTATATGCATATGATTAACTTACGACCAAATCCTTCGAAAGCTTTCTATACTACATACTCGATTTTTTTAAATGGTGGAAGGCTCAAAATCAAAGAATGGAGCAAAGTGATGAATGCGCACACGCAATTAATTGGAGACAACATGATTGTACGCAAGCCACAAGTTGGAGATAGGTTTATCTCCATTCTCCATTATGGAGATGGACCGGTTTATCTCTTTTATGGTATTTTACCTAGGAGAGAGGAGTAGGTCCTAGGTATTAAGAACAATTAGTTAGTGTTGATTATGACTATGATGATGATGAGAAGTTTTTATTATGTGGTACAATGTGTTAGAGTTGATGATGTATTATGATGATAAGTTGTTAATGATGATGATGATGATGATGATGATGATGATGAGTTTTTATATCATTGGGTCCGCGGATTAGTCTCAAGTGGATGGATCCAAAGTGACCAAAATCCGCGGTTCTTTCACCCAATGATGTAATAACTCATTATGATGTAAAACAATCTCTAAATTGGTACTGTATGAAAACTTGTATAATGGTGTATGAATATGACATAAAACAGAAAAGAAATAGAATAATAATAGTAGTAGCGCGTATAGAAAGGCGCGCTGCTAGTAACTACCAGTAACGCGTTCTAGAAAAGGCGCTACTGCTAAGTAGGTATATCAGTAGCGCGGGCAAACCCACGCTACTGCTACCGTCTAGCTGTAGCGCCGTAGCAGTAGCGCGGTCCCCCGCGCTACTGCTATACCTAAAACCGGCACTACATTTAGGCTTTTCCCTAGTAGTGTGTACAAGCTCCTGATTGATTCACAATAATGATTGAAAACTCTCAAGTAACTCCTAGCTATCTAGGAGGCACACACCCTACAACAAGAGTAATAAACAAAGAAAAGTCACTTGGATGAACTCAAAAGATCTCCAATCAGTGCACTTCCGGAAACACATAGGACCTCTCTCTCTCTAACAAAGGATATGATTGGTGTAAGAAGAGAGAAGCACTTGGGGGTTCAAGAAAAAGAGAATTCAGGCCTTTGTAGAATCAAGGACGTGTTCTTGGAATCACTCGACAACTTCCTTTTTTCTCTTGCCTTGAGACTCCCTAGAATAAATGGAGTGATGGTTGAAATGGAGTGGAATGAAGTGATATGATTGCCATAACGAAGAGGTATGCAAGTCTACATACAAAGCTTGATAGAAATTTGACCGCTACCTTGAAAAATTAGCTAGTCTGGATGTACTGGAGAAATAATCTCGAAACTATCACACACATCCAGTATTTGAATGATGGACCCCACATGTCAGGGTGTTGATAGACAATTAATGAGATTTGATGGATGCATTCACAACAGGCAATTTAGTACATATTGGTTGTAATAACATTTTATATTATGGCAGGAGGGAGTATTTCGTTTCTCAACACCAACTTCCAAATCTTTTCCTATGTATTCTAAAAAATTATGGACCCACTTAGCTGGCGAACGTTCGTCGGGAGGGGTGGCATTTGTGAATGATCTCGCTGACAGTTTTAGTTTTGAGGAATGACAGCTCATCATAACATCATGGCAGTTTTTGTCAGAGAATGCAAATTTCCGTTTAAAATTGTCGTTGTTTGATCTCGTCTCAGAACTAAAACTGCCATCAAAAGGGGGTCGTTTTCCATTACTCTCCCACAGAATGTCATCCAAATAAGATTTCCGAAAATTGTTGGTATTTGCATAGTATTGCACAGCACAATCAATTTCAAAATTTTCGGTGACCTGTATCTTGCATCAGCACTGATAGGTCCTACTCTGCAGTGTGTGTCGATGATAGGAGTAGTCTCAATCTGTCACTCACGTAGATCACGAATCATAATCCAAAATCTTGCAGCCCAGTATCCAACGGAAGCATACCGGGCAGAGAAGCACATGGGATGGGGAAACTTGCACGAAACGTTGTGTCAGAGCAAAGCGCCTGCCCCTCCTTCCTCGGCTTCTCCGACCGGCAGCCATTCCACCACACCCCACTCCCTCCCACTCTCCCCAAAACCACCCAAAACCCTCTCCGGTGCGGTCTCCTCTTCGCCTGCTACCAAATCCATCGCCGCCCCGGCCTCCACCAAAATGCTGCTCCCTCTCCGTCGCCTCTCCGGCCACCTCTCCCGCGCCGTTGCCGTCTCCGTCTCCGCCTCCGCCGATGTGCTGCTCCCGCTCCGCCGTCTGCCCGGCCACATCCGCCGCTCCCTCTCCACCGCCGCCTCGAACCCTCCCTGGGCGATGATCTACCGCTTTTCGGAGACGCCGAACTACACGCAAGGCGCGTCCTTCTCGCTCGCGCCGCCGCCGTCGGCCACTCTCTTCTCCATCCCCGAGCGGGCGTACGACCCGGAGGAACGCAAGCGCAACCCCGACCGCAGGTACGTCAACGTGTACGCCAGCGTCATCTTCGCCGCGAGCCAGGACTGCCATCTCCTCCTGAAGACTACGAGGATCCGTTTGAGCGCCCACACGGCCGCGGGGCTGAACCTGGCCCGCCCCACGGAACAGGAAGCCGAGGTGGTCATGGAGGAGGCCGTCGAGAAGGAGTTCGTGTGCTACGTGTGCAACCCCGTTACTGGCCAGCTGGTCCGCCTTCCGGACTACTTGGGCATGAAGGAGATCTTGCAGACGGCCACGGGCCTGCTCACCCAAGCAGACGGCGGGCACGGGCCACCTAAGAGGTACGCCGTTGTTGAGCTCCTAGAGCTTGTAAGACAATAGGCTTTGGGGGGAACCGGCACAACCCTCTAGGGGTGGCCTATCACATATATATATAATGAGGTGCTATACAACGTTACAATATACATGTAAATACAGTCTAGCACCCTCCCTCAATCTTAGCCACTTTCTAATGAATCTAGAAGGGTAAGATTGCGCCTGCAAGTCTCAAACTGTGGCAAAGGCAATGGCTTGGTGAAGATGTCAGCAAGTTGATCCTTGGAAGAAATAAACTTGATCTGTAGTTGCTTCTGAGAGACACGTTCACGCACAAAGTGATAGTCAACTTCAATGTGTTTCGTTCGGGCATGGAATACCGGATTTGCAGAAAGGTATGTAGCACCGATGTTATCACACCAAAGAACAGGAGGCTGTGATTGGGGTATACTTAACTCCTGAAGCAAGGACTGTACCCAGATGATCTCTGATGTGGCATTGGCCACAGCCTTATACTCAGCCTCAGTACTGCTACGCGAGACAGTAGCCTGTTTCCGAGCACTCCAGGCAATCAGGTTAGAGCCAAAGAAGACAGCATAACCCCCCGTGGATCGCCTGTCATCCGGATTGCCAGCCCAGTCTGCATCAGAATATGCTGAAAGACAACCAGAGTCAGACGGCCGAATATGCAAACCATGAGCCATCGTGAAACGAATATAGCGCAAAATCCGCTTAACAGCAGACCAATGAGTGTCACGGGGTGACTGCAGATACTGGCAGACTCGGTTAACAGCATAGGAAATGTCTGGTCGCGTGATCGTCAAGTACTGGAGCCCACCAACAATACTCCTGTACTCTGTCGCATCAGAAGAAGAAAGAAGCACACCATCAACAGCATTGAGCTTATCAGTGGTAGACATGGGTGTAGTCGTCGGTTTGCACTTAAGCATCCCAGCTCGCTGCAACAAATCCAGAGAGTACTTCTTCTGCGTCATAACAAGGCCAGCATCACGAGAAGTAACCTCCACACCAAGAAAGTAATGAAGCTTCCCAAGGTCCTTGACCGCAAAATCAGCACCAAGTGAGCGAACAAGCGCAGTAGCAGCCGACTGAGAGGAGCTGACCAAAATGATATCATCTACATAGACCAACAAGTACATAGTAACCTCAGGCCTTTGAAGAAGAAACAATGAGGAGTCAGCAGTTGATGATGCAAAACCATGAGCACGAAGAGCCATTGCAAGACGAGCATGGCAAGCACGAGGAGCCTACTTCAGACCATAAATTGCCTTGGACAGACGACAGAGATGATCAAGGCGATCCGGATCAGAGAAACCCGGAGGCTGGCGCATGTAAACCTCCTCCGCCAAGACACCATGAAGAAAAGCATTTTGAACATCAAGCTGACGAAGAAACCAACCTCGAGTAACAGCCAGAGAGAGAAGAAGTCTGATGGTAGTAGGCTTGACCACTGGACTGAAGGTGTCTTCATAGTCAAGTCCAAAACGCTGTCGAAAACCACGAGCAACCAGACGAGCCTTATAGCGCTCAATGGACCCATCAGAATGCCTCTTCACTTTGAAAACCCATTTGGAATCAATGACATTTACCCGTGATTGTGGAGGAACAAGAGTCCATATCTGATTGCGAAGAAGCGCTTGATACTCCTGCTCCATGGCCTCTCTCCAATGAGGAATGCGCATAGCAGCTTGATACGTGCGTGGCTCAGAGGATGGATCTACGAGAGCAGCAGACATGCACGCCGCTAACCAAGCAACTGTGCCATCGTGACGTTGCTTAGGCTGAAAAATGCCACTCCGACTGCGCGTATGTGGACGTAGAGCAGCAGCAGGAGCCGGCGGAGGCGAAGGTGACGGAGACGTGACGGTCGCCGGAGATGCAGGAATCACCTCAGGCGAGCTCGGGACAGACGACTCCGGGCTGCATGGCGAAGACTGGCCCGACGACAGGGGCTCAGAGGCCATGGGCGAACCGAGAGTGGGCGAGGCCAGCTCCGGTGACACCAGCCCAGACGGCCTTGGCGAGGCGAGAGCAGGCGAGGCCGGCCCTGGTGAGAAGGGCCCAGACACCCTGGGCGAGGCAGGGGCGGGCGAGGCCAGGCCTGGTGATGACTGCCCCGACGTCCTGGGCGAGACGGGGACCGAGGAGGCCGGCCCAGTCGGCGGGGTTGCAGGGCGCGACGATGGCGAAGGCAGCCCAGAAGCCAGAGGCGACCGGGGCAGGGCGTCGATCGGCCGTGCATGAGCACGGAAACCGAGGCCATGCAGGGGCGCCATGTGCTCCTCATGCACAACAGAAGGTGCCGAGGATGAAGGCGATGGCGACGAAGAGGAAGATGGCACTTCCAGAATCTCCAAACGAGCCCCACGACCAGTGCCTGCACCATGGTTAGGCAACAATAGAGGAGAATATGCAACATCATCAAATTGGTCAGAAGCAACAGAGGATGAATGCATGACAGGTGGCTCGGTAGTGGACACAGGGAGTTTGGCAAAGGGAAAAACATGCTCATCAAACACAATATCCCGAGAGATGTAGACACGATTAGTGGGCACATGAAGACACTTGTATCCTTTATGAAGAGAGCTATAACCAAGAAAAACACACTTCTTGGAACGAAACTCGAGCTTACGCTTGTTATATGGACGGAGATGGGGCCAGCAAGCACACCCAAACACCTTGAAAAAG
This sequence comes from Triticum aestivum, assembly GCF_018294505.1. Lineage (NCBI taxonomy): Eukaryota > Viridiplantae > Streptophyta > Magnoliopsida > Poales > Poaceae > Triticum > Triticum aestivum. The sequence goes on along the minus strand of NC_057798.1, from coordinate 483,788,097 downwards.
GTGTAGTCCGGTTGTTCATTAAGGAGAACTTCAATGGGAGTCTTCATATTCAAAACACGAGTGGGAGTACGATTGATGAGAAAACATGCAGTGGTGAAAGCATCACTCCAAAAACGAAACGGAACAGATGCATGGGCCAAAAGAGTCAGACCAGCTTCAACAATGTGACGATGCTTACGTTCTACTGAACCATTCTGCTGATGTGTATGTGGACATGCTAAACGGTGAGTGATCCCAAGCGACTGAAAGAAGGAGTTGAGGTTGCGATACTCGCCACCCCAGTCCGACTGAACATGAACAATTTTGTGCTTGAGAAGGCGTTCAACATGTTTTTGGAACTGAACAAAAATGTCAAACACATCAGATTTACGTTTGATAAGATAAAGCCAGGTAAAGCGGCTGTAAGCATCAACAAAACTGATATAGTAATTATGACCACTAACAGAAGTCTGAACAGGACCCCATACATCTGAAAACACAAGTTCTAAAGGATGTTTCACCTCACGACTGGACTCCGAAAAGGGAAGTTGATGACTCTTCCCCTGCTGACAAGCATCACACACTGCTACATCTTTATTACTAGACACACTAGGAAGCTCATGACGACGCAAAACATGCCGGACAATAGGTGTGGCCGGGTGACCAAGACGAGCATGCCACTGTGACGGAGATACCCGAACTCCACTAAAGACGCGAGCGACGCCAGGATGCTCCAGACGATAGAGACCTTGGCAGAGCCGCCCACTAAGAAGAATGTCCCTCGTGCCCCGATCCTTAATAAAAAGATCAAAAGGATGAAATTCACAAAGCACATTATTATCACGAGTGAGTTTAGGAACTGAAAGAAGATTACGTGTCACAGATGGAACTCGAAGAACATTGCGAAGTTGAAGACTCCTATTGGCATGTCTAGTGAGAAGTGATGCTTAACCAATATGAGAGATGTGCATACCTGCTCCATTGGCGGTGTGGATCTTGTCGGAGCCATGGTAGGGTTCACGAGTGTGAAGCTTCCCCATCTCACTGGTCAGGTGCTCTGTCGCCCCAGAGTCCATGTACCAGTGGGGATCACTGGAGTAGGACTGAATGTGTCCCTGTGACTTCTGCGGCGCGGACGATCAGCCATGGCGACCTGACGAGCAAAGTTGCGTGTATCCTTCCCGTCATTGCCGAGACCAAGAAAACCCCGCTGGAAGCGCTTGTGACACTTCGAGGCCCAGTGCCCATCGCGACCACAAAGCTGGCACACACATGGACCGCCAGCCCCTGGTAGCATCGCAGTAGGAGGAGGGGCCGAGGCGGGTGGTGGTGACTGCCCCGAAGGAGCCCTGGATGAAGCAGAGGAGCGACCACCCTTGGTGGCGGCATTTGCCGAGAGGGCGCCGTTGCCCCTGGATCGGCGCGTCTCGACTCGTTGCTCAGTAAGCAGGAGGCGTGAAAAGACCTCGTGTGCTGGCATGGGCTTGGAGTTGCCCCTCTCATTGATGATCTCGACTAGGGCGTCATACTCCTCATCAAGACCATTGACAATAAACGAGTTGAACTCGGAGTCGGTGAGGGGCTGTCCAATGGAGGCCAGCGTGTCGGCGAGACTCTTGACTTTGTTGTAGAACTCAGTGGCGGTGGAGTCAAGCTTCTGACACTCCCCAAGTTGGCGACGAAGCCCAGATACACGAGCCTGCGACTGTGCCGCAAACGAGCGCTCAAGAATAGTCCATGCCTCGTGGGACGTCTTGGCGAAGACAACAAGCCCAGCAACGGCCGGAGAGAGCGACCCCTGGATGGAGGAGAGGTTCGCCTGATCCTGCCCTGTCCAGACACGGTGAGCCGGATTATAGACCGGACCGTGCACGCTGTCAACCAGCGCAGGAGGGCAAGGGAGAGAGCCGTCGACATAGCCAAGCAGATAGTGACTCCCAAGAAGCGGAAGAACCTGCGCGCGCCAGAAGATGTAATTGTCCGACGACAACTTGATGGTGATGAGATGGCCGAAGTGAAACGGCGGCGACGGCTGCGATCCCATCGAGGAGACTGGCTGAGGTGAGACCACCGTGGAGACAGTCAGAGGGGCAGCCGGCGCGGTGACAGAGGGCGCGATGGCCGCGGTTGACGCCGCGAAGCCTGCCAGCGCGACGTCCTCCGCCACCAGCGGCGCAGTGGCCGAGGGCGCGACAGCCGCGGTTGACGGGGCGGCGGCGGTGTGGGCCACAAGCGCCTGTCCGGGCGAAGTAGCACCCGGCGGGAGCGCGAAGAGGGAGCCGACGCTCCGTGTCCCGATCGGCGCCTGAAGGGAGGCGGCATCCAGCGGCCTCGAGAGAAGTGCCGCGAGGGAGGCCGGCAGAAAACCGGTGGCGGTGGAGCCGGACGCAGCGGCGGACGTCATAGCAGTCGGGCGACGGCGACGGCGGGCGCGGCGGCGGCGGCGGTGGCGACGGCGGCGGCGGCGGCGGTTTAGGGTTTTTAGGCGGAAGCGGACGTAACCTAGCGTGATACCATGTAAGACAATAGGCTTTGGGGAAACCGGCATAACCCTCTAGGGGTGGCCTATCACATATATATATAATGAGGTGGTATACAACGTTACAATATACATGTAAATACAGTCTAACAGAGCTCAACGGCGAGGGGCGCTTCGTGGTGTTTTGCTTCTCCTCGGACACAGGGAAGTGGGACGCAATGGTGCGGCCATCTCCGCTGCAGCCTGGGCGCGAGATGCGCTTGTTCAATCACGAGGTGCTGGCCTTTGGTGGACGTCTGTGGTGGGTGGATGTGAGCTTGGGCGTCCTCTCCATGGACCCGTTCAGTGACAAGTGTGAGCTCCGCCACGTCAAGCTGCCTCCCGGCAGCGCCCTTCCTCGCCAATCGCACGCAGAGATTTGCGACCTTATCAAATACAGGCGCATGGGTGTCAGCGACGGGAAGCTGCTGTATGTCGAGGTTTCCATGGAGGCGCCCTACCAGATCAGGTCATTCGTGCTGGACGACGAGAGCGGCCGCTGGGCGTTGGAGCACCAGGTGTCACTGGATGCCAAGGAGAGGCCTTTGGTTGGTGCGATTGATCCGCTGACTTGCTGTACCTCAACTTGGGCGCTGAAGTTACTGTTAGCGTGGACATGCGCCGGAACAGGATCATTGCTCAGTCATCTGTGTTGGCCAGTGGTATCCAGCCATGCTATTGCGGGTCAAATGTGTTCTTGCCATGTGTGCTTCCGTCATTTCTGGGATCAAGCCAGATTCCAGGTGAATCACAATACTCTACAACATTTCTCTAAAGTTCATACTCCCTCCGTAAACTAAGTGATCTAAACGCTCTTATATTAGTTTACGGAGGGAGTACTAGTTAAGATATCCTCCTGCCATGCTATTGCGGGTCACTAGCACATGTTCTATGCATCAGTTATGTCACTAGCACAATTCAGTATGCAATGTACAGATGGATATATACTGTTATAAGTGTTGCCTGTCAATATTATAGCTGTCGTTCAAGTTCTTGTACCTTGATCAAAGGATGCCTGCTTTTCCAGGTGACCACGGCATGATGTCTACCGTATAAGTGTTGTGCTGTTTATACTCTTATTAGTTGCTATGTGTTGTTGAGTAAGGTGTTAGAGTTCCTGGTAACCTGCTCTATGCATTGTAACTTCAATACTTCATAGCTCTAGATGAAGGAAGAGTTTACACCACTCGGCCTCTGCATCAATAATTCATCACACAGCCAAATTTTAGTGCATTGTTTCCGCTTAAACTGATATTAGAACAACAGAAAAATTATGTTAAATGATGCTCTCAGGAAGCACTAATTTTATGATGTTGACGCCACCCATTTATAAAAAAATTATGTGTTATTATGGTGGCTGTCATTCAAGTTCTTCTATCTTGACCAAAGGAACTTCTTTTCAGGCAAGAAGGGTGCCCCAAAACAGCAAACTTTAGCTGATGTTCTGGTTCGTGCAGACAAATGCTAGAAGATATGAAGGTACAAAGTTACCAGCCAATGTATCTCTTGGTTGAAGTCTTTTATTTGACCCATTCTTGCTATATAGTATCATACATTCACGTGTTTAGGATGATGTATTCGTCTTACATATACTCAGCCCATTTAGTTCATGACTTGATATAAATGTTGTGCGTACTTTCTCAATGACTACTAATTATTGTCCAATATACCAGCATCCTACTACACCGTCATTGCTTGATTCTGGTTGGTATTTCAGCAGCATGAGTACTTTGTTTGGGACTCAAAATACTAGTTACATAATTATATGCTAGTGTTAATGATATTTCTGACATTTGTTATAGAAAATATTCATCTCACAATGCAGTCTTATATCAATAGCTTGTATATTGTATTGATGGTGGTGCTGACAATATTTGTGTTTGTTTTACCATGCACCTTTCAGCCGGGTGTATATTTGTTTCTTAGCTAGTAGACCCGATTAAATTCGAAACTGCAAATTAGGCATGAAGTTGTATAGTGTATAAGACCACTCACTATATTCTTTCCTTTTCCTGAAGTATTACCACTAGTCAAGCCTGAAACTCAAGCTTGTTATTCCTCAACAGGTGATTACCGTTTTTCTGCTTCAATCAAGACACTGGTAGAAAATAAACATGTTGCACACTCGCCAAGTACTACTGTAGTAGTGACTGTTTGTTTAAAACAACACATCGCCTTGTCTTTTTTTTATATCACGTTTTCCTTGTCCGAAATGCACCTCATGCTCATATTGAAACATCCCTGAAGTTTCATACATTTCACTAACTTTCCGTGTTCATTTCTTAGAACTAACAGGTGCAGGTGCTCTGATGGCTTAGGAAGCTGATGATGGTAGTTTGGTGAACTCTCGTTTTGCGGAAAACCTGGAGAAACATGGTGTTTTAGGAATTTGGTCGCATTTTGGGGATAGGATTAACCTGAGAAGTTTGGCCTTGCTCTAGTTTGCTAATGAACCATGTCATTGAACCATGTGAGTTGTTCCGGACCTCCAGTGTAGGCCTGGATATTCCCAGCATGTTGTCTCAATTGAACCACCACGTAATATGACCAGTACATCGGGCTGTTACGTTCTGCTATTGTTAAGTGATGAGAAACGATGGGGAATTTTTTTTAACTGAATGTGCCGTGGTGGCTGACATTCAGATTCAGTCGTTGTGGCCTTCTGAATGTGGCCTGCTATGCTAATTCAGCCCATCGGGGAGAGCAGTCAGTTTGACTGAAAACTTTTGGTGGCCGTGCTGTTGCACCCTCATCAACCTCTTCCCAGCTTAGGTATCTAAGGCTTTCTAACCGATCCCCTAAAAGGCCATAAGGAAGTTATAAAAATTGATTATACTTCCTTACGACGCACCTAGCCGATCCTTAAAAAGCATAGTGAAGTAAAAAATTTACTCCAACTCCCAATATCCCCCAAATCTTCCTAAATATACTCACTCCTGTGGCGACCGAGTAAAAATGGCGCCTCTCTTTCTCCCACCCCTGCGCCGCCCGTCTCCCGCCGCCTCGCCACCCCCCCCCCCCCTCCCCCCTCGCCGCCGCCACCGATGACCGTCTGGCCGGCCGGAATGGATAGCCCAGCCTCTTCCCTCACCTCGCCAGCCATCGCCGCTGGCTTTTCGTCGCCAGAAATCACCCACGTGTTGCTGCCCGCGCCGAAGGAGAGTTTGGGGATGAAAATGACCCATAGCGTCCAAGCTCCTCCAACCGCTCCAATGGCCTCCAAGGTGGCCACTGCCTTTCCGACAACAGCCCGCCACCCTCCTGCCGCACCCGCCGGAGCCAAACGAGCTCGAAAGCCGATGGCGGTGGCGGCGCTCGCCGAGGCAGCCACGAAAAAGAAGATGAAGAAGGCCAAAGCGGTGCCTCGTCCTAGGCCAGCACCTTGTGCTGCAACTCCGGCGGCCCCTACGGCCACTGCTCCGGCACGGGCGGCGACTTCAGCCGGCAACAAGCATCGCGGTCGCCAAAGTGCTCGATGAAATTCCTACAAGGTAAAAAGAAAAACCTTGTGTCTTGTTGGTATCCGATAGTGATTGTTGGTAGTGTTTGCTTTGTTTATTGTAGTGCAAAGATGAATACGGTCGAATTCCTCGCCTCCTTGGAGTCCTCGACCGCCGTTGGACTTGACGAGCTCAACTACAACTCGTTTTGGGATCATTTGGAGGCCGTCCAAGACATGGAGCAAGAGGTGACCGGGGAAGAGGAGGAGACCGAAGAGGTGGAGGCCGAAGAGGTGGTGGCCGAGGAAGAGGAGGTTGCGGAGGTAATTGTAAGTGCATCTAGTGCCTCTTAGTGATTTTGGTGTATTGAAGACTTATATGTTAAGGGACTAATGTGTTTGTGAGTGTACACATGTTTTATAAGTCTATGAGAAGTTTGATATTTACGAAGAAAGTCGACCCCTAAAAATGAATTTCTTCAGTTGAAGACTTTGGTTTTCTTGAAGACTTTGAAAATGAGGAAATTGGTGTGACCTTGAAGACTTCGATATTGATGCGAGGATTATGAAGCGTGAAGACTTTGTTTTCGTAGTTTTATTTCTTTTTATTGAGTCATAGGAAACACCATACTGTTAAAGAGGGTCGAGGTAAAACTAAGAAAGAGTTTCCAAGTGATTCTCATCTCAAAGGCTACACATATCCAATCCTTTCGAGTGAAGCCATTGGAAATCTCATATAGTTCAGTCAATTTCTTCAGTGACAGAGACGAAGATCTTCTGTTCTCTGAGGAACTTGGTGTGACTGATGAGTTAGGAATTCACCAGTGCGGATTGCCTACAAGTGAGGAACATGATAGCCCCGAGGAATTTGAGAGCTCAAATTTCTGATCGTTGTTGTGCTACGCGCCAGCTGTCCCAAATATCTTATCCACCTAACGGTCATATCATTGGAGGGCATTTATGTCTTATCATGTCGGACTGCTCCCCGGCTATAAATAGGCGCCCCCTACAACCACTAGTTGGTTGGCTGCTCCGAGAGAAACTAACACTTGTCATTGAGAGCATCCCATCCTCCGAGGACTTTGAGCAAAAATTATCAAGCGAGGAAAAACCCAAACCCAAACACCTAAAACCCAAAGTGATTGAGTATCACTGAAGAGATTGTCCCCCATGTGGAACCGACGCTTGTTACCTTTGAAGACTATGCATCTTCTAGACGGTTAGGCATCGTGGTCTAGAGTATCCAAGAGGAATTGTGGATCGCCGAGTGACCAAGTCTGTGAAGGTTTGAAGTCACCTGTGAAGACTTACCACGAGTGATTGGACGAGGTATGTGTGACCTTAGCTCAAGAAGAATACGGTGATGACTGTGTGTCCGGGACTGTGTGTCCTCAGGTTTAAATACCTAGCCACTCCAACCAGACGTACAACTGTCACATCAGTTGGAACTGGTCTACCAAATCACTATCTTCACCGAGCTACTGGTTCTACCCTTTCATTTCCTCACTCATGTGTTGATGAAATTGATCGTTACTATTTGAAGACTTTGACTGAAGACTTTCTCAATTTCCTCAATCCTAATTCTTCAGTCTTCTTATCTTTAGCCTGCTTATTCTGCTTACACGCTACCTGTGCTCTGTGCTTGTTTCATATCATCATGATGACTGTGTTACTGCCATGTTATGCTTGCACCTTAGTACTTATTCCGCTGCTAGTAGTTCGCCACTCAGCAAACTCCTCAAGTTGTATTTCCTCAGTGATGAATTTGTAAAAATCGCCTATTCACCCCTCCCCCATCTAGTCGATATAACACACTTTCAGTAACCGAAGCAGGCACGAAGGTGCCAAGGTGCCGCACCCAAAATGACAACCTAAAGGAGGATATTGCTCTTTGCGATGCTTGGTGCACAATCTTCATGTATCCAACGATCGGAACGGACCAAACCAAAACCATGTTTTGGGAGAGAATTATTGACCACTACAACAACTTCGTCGATGTGCGATCAAGTTGTACGCAAGGTTCTCTTAGGCATTGTTGGAGCACCATTCATGATCAATGCCACCAATGGTCTGGGTGCATCAACCAAGTGAGTCATGTGCCGCCGAGCAGTGTGCAAGTGGCGGAGTATGCCCCCGACATCCAAGAACTATTCAAACATAGAAACACCAAGTTCGGTCACAAGCCCTTCACGTTGCACCATTGCTATAAAGAGCTATGCAAAAACGAGAAGTGGATCCAAAGAATCGCAGAGACCACTCCAAAGAGATCAAGGTTGAGCATATCCATTGAGAATGACGACGAGGTTGACGAAGATGCCAACAATAGACCGGAAGGAAACAAGATTGCAAAAGAAAGAAAGAAAGAAGAGAAATTATTTGGTGGCACTTACAAAGAAGAACTTGTTGCAATGATCGAGACCAATAAGGTGTTGGAGGTTGAGGGCAAAGAAGAGAAGATGGAAAGGTGGAATGAGCCAAGGGTGTTGGAGAATGAGAAATGGAAGGCCAAATTGGCGGCCAAAAACAGAAAGTTGAAGGCGGAGGAGCGTAGGCTTGCACTTGAGGAGGAGAGGATTTGTGATGCCAAGAAGGCCGAAGAACGTGTTATCATGTTCATGAATCCAAGCACAATAGACGAAACTGCAAGAAAGTATTGGGAGCTCACTCACGGAGAGATCTTGGAAGCCCCTCTTCGGAATGTTGGTGGTGGTCGAGGGGGTGGTGGCGGTGTTGGTGTTGATGGAGGTGGCCGAGGGGGTGGTGCGGTGATGGTGTTGATGGTGGTGGCCGAGGGGGTGGTGGTGGCCGAGAGGATGGTGGAGTTGATTTCTTCGCCGAGGATCTCATTTGAGTGGTGGTGGCCGAGGGAGTGGTGGTGCATCCCATTGGTTGGCTCGATCCAGAACATATACATGCTATGTTTGTGGTGATTTTGGGTCAAACATTGTGTTTGAAGTGATGTCTTTTGGGTGAACTTTGCATGTTTTAATTTGATAAACGCGATGATAGAACTTTACGTTATGATGGTTATGATATGCATGCTTTAATTTGAATGTTTTTAAGATATGTATTATGTCATATTTGAAGTTCATGCGGTTAGAACACAAAATCTACATCATTTTATTTTTACTTCACTAACTATAGGAGGGCGGCTACGTGCTGTCACCGTTAGTGAACTTTACGTCCGCTAATTTTTAGGAAATCGATTAGAAATGCCCTAAGCTGATTGCACGATCGGGTGTTTCACCTTATCCAAATGTCGCTCGCTCGGGTGTTGTGGGATGTGGCATTGGCATACACATACGTACCAGCTAGCCACGGTCCATGGCCTCGCGTGCAACTTCTCACATGAGCCACTTTTGCCTTCCTATTATCGCGTGCTTGTCATAAATAAATTGGTCACTGTCAATGATCACCTAACACCGAGCGGTTCGTCAATCATGTCAAAGAGTACTTATATATAAGATAAAGCATGCTCAATACCGACACTTTGAGAACCCAACAAACACGGACGATCCTGGTGCATCTTGCTTTACAAATCGAGTGAACAAACAAAGGAAACGGAAGCACCCACGATTCGAGCTGCCGAGCCTTGATGCCACATATCATCATGTTTACACGCTACCTGTGCTCTGTGCTTGTTTCATATCATCATGATGACTGTGTTACTGCCATGTTATGCTTGCACCTGAGTACTTATTCCGCTGCTAGTAGTTCGTCACTCAGCAAATTCCTCAAGTTGTATTCCTTTTTAGCCAATTGATTGATGGGTAGTTAGTTTTTTCTATATTTTGTGTTGTCACAAGCTGTACTCCAATCGCCCGCCGGTCCCTCTTAATTCCGGTCTTCGCAGCTGATGGCGACTAATAACCGTGGAGCTCAAGCTGTATGTATACAGTATAAGTTGGTTGCTTACAGAAAATCCACAAGAAGACATATTGTTTTCTTATTTGACGCAGACGTGTTGCTTTGGAAACCTGTGAATGGCATTGCCTGGGCACTTATGTCTGGCAAAATGCGTTAATGTATTTTGGGAGTACATTTGAAGAATCATTAGAGCATCTTCAATAGAAGATGTATATGCAAAAATAACTATCTTTTGCATCTTGAAGGCTAAAAAATAATTACATTTCCGCCTCCTGGAAATGTAAACTACGACACCTCGTGGTGAAAATTTGTATCTTCACCTATGGAAGATGTAAAAACGCAACCGCCCGCCAACTGTCCAACTGCCTTCATTTCAGTTCCTTGCGACCAGTCGCCGCCCGCAGCCACCGATTCACTTTCGGCCGCTGCCAAATAAAGCATCTCCAGCGACTGCGGTTGGCCTAAATGCCTTCCCCGGCGAGGTCTACGATGGGCTAGGCTTCATCCTAGCCTAGACCCCCCCCCCCCACCGGAGTTAGGGGGCGCGCCACGCTGCCCACCCGACGGCCGCGAGGCTCGGCCATGCGAAGCCGCCCGTAGGTCGCGCCGAGCTCCCGCCTTCTTCTCTGCCGGCGTGCGGCCATCTCATCTGTCGAGCAATCGCCGCCGCCCGCACCCGCCCACCGCCGAACGGCGGCCCAACCCGCAGCTAGCCGATTTTGTCCACCCCGCAAGCAAGGTGTTCGATGAAATTCCCTAAGGTAAAAAAAGATGAAACTTGACGTTTTTGTTGGGGTTGGAGAGTTAGTTTGACGGTGATTTTCCGCATTATAGATGAGCTCGTGTGACTCCTCTTTCCTAGATGATTCCTCGTTTGACGAGGAGTTTGATTTGAACAAAGAAGAGGACATTACTTGCGTGATCATGCATAACATGATTTTTTTAACCGAAACCGTAGAACAATAGTTCTACGGTATTTTCATTAATTTAAATATGTGCAGAAAAGAGTCCAACAAGGATCACCCAACACCCGTACCATCAAACATTGAAAATAAATTACAAGTTATGCACTGTCCAGGAACTGATTTGTACTTCTTTGATATGCTTTTCTCTTAGCCTGGTAGCCTGGAGTCCTTCTTTAAGGTAGAATTTCCACGAGTCTGGATGAGGTGGAGCTCTCCTGAAGATTTTGTCATTCCTTGTCATCCATGAGCTCCAACATCCCATGATAATGATTTCCATGGCAATGTCCGGTGGTAGTCTCTATCTTAATAGGTGTACTTCATCAAAGGTGGATATGCCTCTGTTTCTGTTGGGAATGATTGAGTTCCAGCACAACCAAGTGAATGGACAGTTCCAGAAAAGATGTGAAATGGTTTCCTCTGTTCTATTAGCACACAATGCACAGTTGTAGTCTTCCAGGTGCATGTTCCTTCTTTTAAGCATATTTCTTGTGCTCAGCCTGTCATGCAGTAGAAGCCAGAAGAAGATTTTGTGTCTAAGACGGCAAGCAGATTTCCAAACCATCATGAAAACATTGTGTGTTGTACTCACACACAACATTGATCTGTAAATTTTCATTGAAGAGAATTTTTGAGAGGTTGTGTGTGAGGTCCAGACATCTTGAGCAGCAGTGTTTGCTCTGCTAGAAACCAGTTCTTCAAGTGCATTGTATTGATTATATGCTTCAAGTGAGAGGGGTCTGTGGCAGTGGTGGCTGAAGTCTGCTTGTTGCTGAATTTGGAAGAGAGTGACCTCATGACTGACTACAAATGAGTGTAGCTCTGGGTATTTCTCATTCAAAGGGATCTCTTGTCATCTGTCATTCCAGAAATTAACAGTATCACCCTTGCCTGCTATACAAATTGTTGTTTGCTTAAATGATTGGAGCAGATTGAGAAAAAATTTCCACCAAAAGGAGCCCACCATCTTTCCTCCTGGAATATTGTTCTGATAGTATGCTTCCCAGATTATGTTGACCCATGGAATGTCTGCTTTGTTTAGGAATTTGTGCAGATGCTTCATCAGGAGAGCTTGATTATGTGCATGAAGATCCAATACTCCCAGACCACCATGAGTTTTTGGTTTACAAACTTTCTGCCATGAGATGAGTGCAGCACCTCTATCTTTAGAGGCATATTTTCTCCAGAAGCAGTTCATGAGGTGAGATTTGATTTGTTTGAGCACTGTTTTTGGGAATCCTCAAAGTGCACATGAAGAAAGTGGGCATGCTTATAAATACAGACTTGAGGAGTGTGAGTTTATCACTAGTGGACAAAAGGGTAGAGCATCCTAGCAATCTATGCTCAATTCTCTTCAGTAGAGGAACATAGTCAATCACTCTGGGTTTAGAACTGCAAAGAGGTAGTCCTAAATATTTGTGTAGCAAGGTTCCAATTCTGCAGCCCAAGAGGTTGGATATCTCTTGCATTTTGGATTCAGGAGTGTTAAGTGATACCAAAGTAGACTTGGAGTAGTTGACCTTAAGTCCTGTGTATTCTGCATAATGGAGCAGCAGATTCTTGTTGTGATGCACTTGTCTGATATCAGCATGAGCCACAAGGATGGTGTCATCAGCATATTGGATTATGGGAAAATCTGTACTGGAACTGTGAAGTATAGGAGAGGTGACCAGAGAGTGTTGCATTGCTCATCATAGACTGTAAAATATCAGCAACAATGACAAAAATCAGGGGTGAAATAGGGTCCCCTTTCCTAACACCTTTCTTACACTGGAATTGTTTTCCTGGGATCCCATTAAGACTAAGGAGAAACCGGTCTCATAGATCATCCTGATCCATTGAATCCATTTGGGGCCAAAACCTTTAGCCTGCATGACTTCTATAATAGTATCATGGTTGATCATGTTAAATGCCTTTTCAAAATCTAGCTTTAGAAGAATGAGCTCTTTTTTACTCTGTTGGCATTGATAAATATATTCGTAGGCCCAGGCCAGGCAATCTTGGATGCACCTATTATTGAGAAATCCATATTGATTTTTATGAACCATACCCAAGATAACTTCCTGCAATCTACTCGTCAACAATTTAGTGATGATCTTAAGTGTGCAGTTGAGCAAGGAAATAGGTCTAAATTCTGCTGGGGTTGATGCTGCATCATGCTTGGGTATCAAAGTGATGAAAGAGTAATTGATGCTTTGAATGTTAACCTTGCCAGCATGAAAATCCTCAATGAGCTTATAGAAGTATGGTGCTATGATGTCCCAGCAATGCTTGAGGAAAGCTGCATTAAATCCATCTAGAATTGGTGCTTTGTCAGCAGGCATATGTTGCACCATTTTATTTATTTCATCTTTGGTAAATGGAATTTCCAATTCAGATAGATTATCCATGGGATGTAGCAACTGGTGGATGAGTAGAGAATTTTGAGTCTTTGTCTTGGTTCCCATTCTTTCCTTGAAAGCTTTATATAAAATAGCAGCTTTAGCATTCTGATCATGGTGTTCCAAGCCTGTTTCATCTTTCAGGATGGCAATGCAGTTATTTCCTAGTTTGATAGTTGCTCTAGCTTGGAAGTACTTGGTATCCACTTCTCCCACTTTAATTTGTCTGATTGTAGCTCTCTGCTTCCAATATATTCTTTCATGCCCCAAGACTATTTCTAAGTGGGATTTGATGATGGCTCTGCCATTGAATTCTTCCTATGAGAGATCTCTATATTCCTCAAAGTTACCATAAGACAGGATAAGGAAATTTGCACAATCAATGATTTTCCTCAGGTCTGGAATTTCCTTGGCCCACATTTTCAATCCTTTCCTCAACCTTTTAAATTTCACTGGTATAGTTCTGGCACTGTCCTCTTCATGAACCTCTTGAGACCAGATATTATGCACAACTTCCTTAAATTGATGGTGCTCCAGCCAGAAATTTTCAAATCTAAAAACCCTGGACTTTGGGATGGATGATCCAATGGACATCTTGATTGGAACATGGTCTGAGGTGGTTTTAGCAAAGGATAAGCATATGTAGCTGGATATTTGAGAGTCTAGGCTTCTGAAATGAAGCACCAATCTAGTTTTTCTAACAAAGGGCTTTCTTGTGTATTGCTCCAGGTAAATTTCCTGTCTTTAAGTGGGACTTCAATGAGTGTCTGCTTGCTGATAGCTTCATTGAAAGCTAGCATATCTCCAATATTACCACCATCTCTGCTTATGTTACTTGGGTATCTGATAAAATTAAAGTCTCCCACTATAACCCAGTTTGTATCATCTGGCATTGAGAAGTTTTCAAACCACTGAAGAAAATTGTGTCTTTCACTTTGTTGACATGGGCCATAGACATTTTTCAGAATCCAGGTCTCACTATTGTGTTTGGAAGTGAATTGGATATAGATGGAGAAATCATTGATATGAAAGAGTTGACCTGAAAATATGTGGTCATTCCATGCTACAAGCAAACCTCTAGATGCCCCAATAGAAGGAAGTAAGTGGAATTTAGAGATTCTTCTAGGATAATTTTGTTATGAAAGCAGAGTCATTGGTTTCTCTCTTGGTTTCTTGAAAGCATATAATGGAGCAATTTGTTTCTTCAATCTTGCTAGCAATAGCTGGCCATTTTTTGGGTCATTCAGACCTCTGATATTCCAGTTAAGAATGTTCTAGTCTTTGTTCATTAGATATGAGGGGCTTAACTGACCAACTCAGGGGAGTAGGGTACTCTACCATAACCCAGGATGCAGGATATAGTTCTCAAGCATAAAAACAAACTATTCAACAGTCATCTTGACAAAGAGGCAAAAGTGCATTAAAGTCTTACAGACCATCAGACATAGTTCTTACAAACTGAGCACTACAAAACAAAAGCTCTATCCTGACAGAGACCACCATTGATCAGACCCACTTCTTAACCTTCTCTTTTCCACCTTTGTTGCCTTCTACTGCAGTGCTATCTCCCTTGGTCTTCCTGGCCTTCTTGCTTATGATTTCTTCAGTGGTGTCCTTGTCAGAAACCTTGCAAAAAGTGGTGTTCAAGCTTTTAATGATCTTTGCAGGTAAGACTGGTGGGGCAGAGTGACAAGCAAGACAATCTCTATCTCTGCATACTTCTTTTCTAAAACCTTTGGTTAATTTCTGTAACCTGCAACTTCTTCTTACCTCAGTTTCCACCAGAGGGATCTTCTCCTTCCTCTTCTTGCTCTTGTGCGTAGCAGAGGTGGAGGATGCTGACATAGCTTCAAATGTAGAATTCTCAGCAGGGTGGGAGTTTTCCTGAGGTCCCTGGGAATTAGAGGATAGCATACAGGCCAGTGAGCTATCAGCAGGACACTTATCTGGGATTACAAATGGCAAGGTTGAGTTGGTTTTAGAATTGGAGGAGATAATTTCCCAGACTGTGGAGGTGATGATTTTTTTCCCAATCAAATTTATCTGGAGTGAGCAGAGAGATAGATAAAAAATTGACCCATTCAGATGGTACCTGGATGATGTTGATATTGTCTTTGGTGGGTGCAAAGTGTTCTTTCTAGACGATAGCCTCTTCTTTTCCAGGCAAGACTTCTTCAGTGCCCATATTGCAGAGATTGGAGTTCTCCATGGCAACTACATCTTCATGCTCAAGATGCAGTGTACCTGGGCAGACAGTATGAGCCTGGTTAAGAAATGCAGGAATAGGAAATCCTGGGGGCAGATGTGTCAGACAGTTGGTCCTCACCTAGAACTTGGAGAGCATCAAGAGTTGTATTGTTAGCAGTGGTTGTCAAACCTCCATCGGTATTTGTCACTCTATCCTCCTTGTCATCAGTTTCTTGAGCAATTCTAGTATGATCTGTGTGAGACACTGTGATGGTCTTCTGAATATACAGGGTACTGTTTTTAGGAAGAAATAGGGACTCGGAGATCATAGGGTCAGCCAAAGTATCTCTCTGAAAACTTCTAGACTGCTGAGTAGTGGTCTTCATAAGAGGGTCTGGTCCTATCTGAATCAATTAGCTGAGAGCCTTGTCCTGTTGTTGAAGAGTGGGCTGGGGTGGTGGCGCATGCACTTTCTGAATATGCTCTTGGGCCTAAGGAGGATCTTGGGGCCCATTGGGCTGAATCTCCAGGTTCAAATATGGTAGGAGTTGAGGTAGTGACGCCAAAGGTCCATTGGCTGAGGCATCTGAACTAACACTATTATCTGGTGAAATTTCTAAAACAATAATGCTACTGTTGGCAACAAGTGCATTATTACCCTCTTCCTCCATTGGTTCTAAGATATCTTGCAATGCCAAAAATTCACCAGCATGAAGCTCCTCGTCTGCATCTTGTGGCATAGCCTAGTGTCCCCAGCCTGGCATGTCATCCTGATCCTCCTCTTCTTGCAAGTTGACATTATGTTGTTCATTTGGTGCCCCCACATTGAGAGCAAGCTGAAGATTGGGCTGTGGAGATTGTTGCTAATTGGAGTTCGATGATCATCTCGTTCATGTTGTTGCAAAGGACCTAGGAACAAGTTGTGCTGATTGGGATGGTAATTGCTGCTGAGGAGCAGGATGTTGGTTTCCTTGAAGGTCAATGGGGTCCTCATCAGGTGCTTCCTCACCCATAATCTGCTGCTGTAGGATCACAACAGGAATAGTAAGAGAATCTGTTTGAAAGTCATATCCTTCACCAAAAAACAGTACTTATTGGGATATCTCTGAGCTCCTCAACCCTCACTTTAACCATAAGACTGGCCCTAGAACTTCTGACTCTGTCCCACTGCAAAAACTTCCCAAACTTGCTAACATCATTGTTGACCTCCTGGATGTTTCTTCTATCCAGTGGATAACCACATAATAATATCCATGCCTCTCTATTAAGCACCAGTCTTCTCCAATTCATACCCTTATTGTGCTTTTGAAAAATAACATGGACATCAGTAAATAGATGTGGACTGGAGGAGACCAACTCATCTCTGTTAAAGACACTATTCATCTTGACATACGCTTGACCAAACGGACAGGGCTCAATCTCAGTAAAACCTAACTACTTTTCATTGAGGAAATCTGAGAGTACCTCTCTGACAGTGTTGAATGCCACAGGGAGATTAGGCCTCGGAACAATAGAAGCAATCGCCCATTCCTCATGTGTTGCCGGTGCCGCACCATTGATACCTTGACTCTGGCTGGCTTGCCTTCAACCTCAATGTTGTGGTGATTAGGTGGAAGGAAAGGAGTTGGATCGAAGGAGAAGGTCGCCATTGGCGCAGGATGAGAAGTTGGAGTTGCGACGATGGAAGGGGGAGAGGTGGAAGGGATAATGCCTCCTGGAGTCGCCGGGTAATGGAGCTTTGGGAAGAGGCAAGAAAATGGTGAAGGAAATATGCCCTAGAGGCAATAATAAAGTTATTATTTATTTCCTTATATCATGATAAATGTTTATTATTCATGCTAGAATTGTATTAACCGGAAACATAATACATGTGTGAATACATAGACAAACATAGTGTCACTAGTATGCCTCTACTTGACTAGCTCGTTTATTAAAGATGGTTATGTTTCCTAGCCATGTACAAAAGAGTTGTCATTTGATTAACGGGATCACATCATTAGGAGAATGATGTGATTGACATGACCCATTCCGTTAGCCTAGCACTTGATCGTTTAGTATGTTGCTATTGCTTTCTTCATGACTTATACATGTTCCTGTAACTATGAGATTATGCAACTCCCGTTTACCGGAGGAACACTTTGGGTGCTACCAAACGTCACAACGTAACTGGGTGATTATAAAGGTGCTCTACAGGTGTCTCCGAAGGTACATGTTGGGTTGGCGTATTTCGAGATTAGGATTTGTCACTCCGATTGTCGGAGAGGTATCTCTGGGCCCTCTCGGTAATACACATCACTTAAGCCTTGCAAGCATTGCAACTAATGAGTTAGTTGCGGGATGATATATTATGGAACGAGTAAAGAGACTTGCCGGTAACGAGATTGAACTAGGTATTGGATACCGACGATCTAATCTCGGCCAAGTAACATACCGATGACAAAGGGAACAACGTATGTTGTTATGCGGTTTGACCGATAAAGATCTTCGTAGAATATGTAGGAACCAATATGGACATCCAGGTTCTGCTATTGGTTAGTGACCGAGAATAGTTCTAGGTCATGTCTACATAGTTCTCGAACCCGTAGGGTCCGCACGCTTAACGTTACGATGACAGTTTTATTATGAGTTTATAAGTTTTGATGTACCGAAGTTTGTTCGGAGTCCCGGATGTGATCACGAACATGACAAGGAGTCTCGAAATGGTCGAGACATAAAGATTGATATATTGGACGGATATATTTGGATACCGGAAAGGTTCCGGATGAGATTGGGAATATACCGGAGCTCCGGAAGGTTACCGGAACCCCCCGGTAAGTATATCGGCCTTATTGGGCCTTAGTGGAAAGGAGGGAGAAGGAGAAAAGGAGGGGGCGCCCCCCCCCCCAAGCCCAATCCGAATTGGGAGGGGGGCTGGCCCCCCCTTTCCTTCTTCCCTCCCCTCTCTTCCTTCCCTCTCCTACTCCTAATAGGAAAAGGGGGGCCAAACCTACTTGGAGTAGGATTGCCCCCCCTAGGACGCGCCTCTCCCCTTGGCCGGCCCCCTCCTCCTCTCCCCCTTTATATACGAGGGAGGGGGGCACCCCTAGAACACACAAGTTGATATACGGATTGTTCCTTAGCCGTGTGCGGTGCCCCCCTCCACCATATTCCACCTCGGTCATATCGTCGCGGAGTTTAGGCTACATCAACCGCGTTGTCATAACGCTTCCTCTTACGGTCTATGAGGGTACGTGGACAACACTCTCCCCTCTCGTTGCTATACCATCACCATGATCTTGCGTGTGCGTAGGAATTTTTTTGAAATCACTACGTTCCCCAACAGTGGCATCCGAGCCAGGTTTTATGCGTTGATGTTATATGCACGAGTAGAACACAAGTGAGTTTTGGGCGATACAAGTCATACTGCTTACCAGCATGTCATACTTTGGTTCAGCGGTATTGTTGGATGAAGCGGCCCGGACCGACATTACGCGTACGCTTACGCGAGACTGGTTTTACCGTCGTGCTTTGCACACAGGTGACTAGCGGGTGTCTGTTTCTCCAACTTTAGTTGAACCGAGTGTGGCTACGCCCGGTCCTTGCGAAGGTTAAAACAACACTAACTTGACAAACTATCGTTGTGGTTTTGATGCGTAGGTAAGAATGGTTCTTGCTCAGCCCGTAGCAGCCACGTAAAACTTGCAACAACAAAGTAGAGGACGTCTAACTTGTTTTTGCAGGGCATGTTGTGATGTGATATGGTCAAGACGTGATGCTATATTTTATTGTATGAGATGATCATGTTTTGTAACCGAAGTTATCGGCAACTGGCAGGAGCCATATGGTTGTCGCTTTATTGTATGAAATGCAAACGCCCTGTAATTGCTTTACTTTATCTCTAAGCGGTAGCGATAGTCGTAGAAGCAATAGATGGCGTAAACGACAACGATGCTACCATCAAGGTGTCGCGCCGGTGACGATGGTGATCACGATGGTGCTTCGGAGATGGAGATCACAAGCACAAGATGATGATGGCCATATCATATCACTTATATTGATTGCATGTGATGTTTATCCTTTATGCATCTTATCTTGCTTTGATTGACGGTAGCATTTTAAGATGATCTCTCACTAATTATCAAGAAGTGCTCTCCCTGAGTATGCACCGTTGCGAAAGTTCTTCGTGCTGAGACACCACGTGATGATCGGGTGTGATAGGCTCTACGTTCAAATACAACGGGTGCAAAACAGTTGCACGCGCGGAATACTCAGGTTAAACTTGACGAGCCTAGCATATACAGATATGGCCTCGGAACACGAAGACCGAAAGGTCGAACGTGAATCATATAGTAGATATGATCAACATAGTGATGTTCACCATTGAAAACTACTCCATCTCACGTGATGATCGGACATGGTTTAGTTGATTTGGATCACGTGATCACTTAGATGACTAGAGAGATGTCTATCTAAGTGGGAGTTCTTAAGTAATATGATTAATTGAACTTAAATTTATCATGAACTTAGTCCTGGTAGTATTTTGCAAATTATGTTGTAGATCAATAGCTTGCGTTGTTGCTTTCATATGTTTATTTTGATATGTTCCTAGAGAAAATTGTATTGAAAGATGTTAGTAGCAATGATGCGGATTGGATCCATGATCTGAGGTTTATCCTCATTGCTGCACAGAAGAATTATGTCCTTAATGCACCGCTAGGTGACAGACCTATTGCAGGAGCAGATGCAGACGTTATGAACGTTTGGCTAGCTCAATATGATGACTACTTGATAGTTTAGTGCACCATGCTTAACGGCTTAGAATCGGGACTTCAAAGACGTTTTGAACGTCATGGACCATATGAGATGTTCCAGGAGTTGAAGTTAATTTTTCAAGCAAATACCCGAGTTGAGAGATATGAAGTCTCCAACAAGTTCTATGGCTAAAAGATGGAGGAGAATCGCTCAACTAGTGAGCATGTGCTCAGATTATCTGGGTACTACAATCGCTTGAATCAAGTGGGAGTTAATCTTCCAGATAAGATAGTGATTGACAGAGTTCTCTAGTCACCATCACCAAGTTAGTAGAACTTTGTGATGAACTATAGTATGCAAGGGATGACGAAAACGATTCCCGAGCTCTTCGTGATATTGAAATCAACGAAGGTAGAAATCAAGAAAGAGCATCAAGTGTTGATGGTTGACAAGATCACTAGTTTCAAGAAAAGGGCAAAAGGAAAGAAAGGGAACTTCAAGTAGAATGACAAGCAAGTTGTCACTCCCACGAAGAAGCCCAAAGCTGAACCAAAGCCTGAAACTGAGTGCTTACACTGCAAAGGAAATGGTCACTGGAAACGGAAATACCCTGAATATTTGGTGGATAAGAAGGATGACAAAATGAACAAGGGTATATTTGATATACAGGTTATTGATGTGTACCTTACTAGTGTTTATAGTAGCTCCTGAGTATTTGATACTTGCTCGGTTGCTAAGATTAGTAACTTGAAACAGGAGTTACAGAATAAACAGAAACTAGTTGAGGGTGAAGTGACGATGTGTGTTGGAAGTGGTTCCAAGATTGATATGATCATCATCGCACACTCCCTATACTTTCGGGATTAGTGTTAAACCTAAATAAATGTTATTTGGCGTTTGCGTTGAGCATAAATATGATTTAGTCATGTTTATTGCAATACGGTTATTCATTTAAAATCAAAGAATAATTGTTGTTCTGCTTACATGAATAAAACCTTCGATGGTCATACACCCAATGAAAATAGTTCATTGGATCTCGATCGTAGTGATACACATAATCATAATATTGATGCCAAAAGATGCAAAGTTGATAATGATAGTGCAACTTATTTGTGGCACTGCCGTTTGGGTCATATCGGTGTAAAGCGCATGAAGAAACTCCATAAAGATGGATTTTTGGAATCACTTGGTTATGAATCATTTGATGCTTGCGAACCATGCCTTATGGGCAAGATGACTAATACTCCGTTCTTCAGAACAATGGAACGAGCTACTGACTTGTTGGAAATAATACATACCGATGTATGCGATCCAATGAGTATTGATGCTCGTGGCGGGTATCGTTATTTTCTGACCTTCACAAAATGATTTGAGCAGATATGAGTATATCTACTTAATGAAGCACAAGTCTGAAACATTTGAAAAGTTCAAATAATTTCAGAGTGAAGTGGAGAATCATCGTAACAAGAAAATAAAGTTTCTGTAATTTGATCGCGGAGACAAATATTTGAGTTACAAGTTTGGTCTTCAATTAAAACAATGTGGAATAGTTTCACAAACTCATGCCATCTGGAACACCACAACTTAATGGTGTGTCCGAACGTCATAACCGTACTTTATTGGATATAGTGCAATCTATGATGTCTCTTATCGGTTTACCACTATCGTTTTGGGGTTATGCATTAGAGACAGATGCATTCACTTTAAATAGGGCACCATCAAAATTCGTTGAGGCGACGCCTTATGAACTATGGTTTGGCAAGAAACCAAAGTTGTCGTTTCTTAAAAGTTTGGGGCTGCGATGCTTATGTGAAAAAGTTTCAACCTGATAAGCTCAAAACCAAATCGGAGAAGTGCGTCTTCATATAATACCCAAAGGTAACTATTGGGTATACCTTCTATCACAGATCCGAAGGCAAGTTATTCGTTGCTAAAATGGATCCTTTCTAGAGAAGAAGTTTCTCTCGAAAGAAGTGAGTGGGAGGAAAGTAGAACTTGATGAGGTAATTGTACCTTCTCCCTTATTGGAAAGTAGTTCATCATAGAAATCAGTTCTAGTAATTCCTACACCAATTAGTGAGGAAGTTAATGATGATGATCATGAAACTTCAGATCAAGTTGCTACCAAACCTCGTAGATCTTCCAGAGTAAGATCCGCACCAGAGTGGTATGGTGATCCAGTTCTGGAAGTCATGTTACTAGACCATGATGAACCTACGAACTATGAGGAAGCGATGATGAGCCCAGATTCCGCGAAATGGCTTGAGGCCATAAAATCTGAGATATGATCCATATATGAGAACAAAGTATGGACTTTGATTGACTTGCTCGATGATCAGCAAGCCATGTTAAATAAATGGATCTTCAAGAGGAAGACGGACACCGATAGTAGTGTTACTATCTACTAAGCTCGACTTGTTGCGAAAGGTTTTCGACAAGTTCAAGGTGTTGAATACGATGAGATTTTCTCACTCGTATCGATGCTTAAGTCTGTTCGAATCATGTTAGCAATTGCCACATTTTATGAAATCTGGCAAATGGATGTCAAAACTGCATTCCTTAATGGTTTTCTTAAAGAAGAGTTGTATATCATGCAACCAGAAGGTTTTGTCAATCCTAACGGTGCTAACAAAATGTTCAAGCTCCAGCGATCCATCAATCGACTGGTGCAAGCATCTCGGAGTTGGAATATACGCTTTGATGAATTGATCAAAGCATGTGGTTTTATACAGACTTTTGGAAAGGCCTGTATTTGCAAGAAAGTGAGTGGGAGCACTACTGCCTTTCTGATAAGTGTATGTGAATGACATATTATTGATCGAAAATGATGTAGAATTTTCTGGAAAGCATAAAGGAATGTTTGAAAGGAGTTTTTCAAAGAAAGACCTCGGTAAAACTACTTACATATTGAGCATCAAGATCTATTGAGATAGATCAAGACGCTTGATAAGGTTTTCAATGAGTACATACCTTGACAAGATTTTGAAGTAGTTTAAAATGGAATAGTCAAAGAAAGAGTTCTTGCCTGTGTTGCAAAAGTATGAAATTGAGTAAGACTCAAATCCCGACCACGGCAGAAAATAGAAAGAGAATGAAAGTCATTCCCTATGCATCAGTCAAAGGTTCTATAAAAGTATGTCATGCTATGGACCAGACCTATTGTATACTCTGCCCTGGTTTGGCAAGGGAGTACAATAGTGATCTAGGAGTAGATCACTGGACATTGGTCAAAATTATCCTTAGTAGAATAAGGATATGTTTCTCGATTATGGAGGTGATAAAAGAGTTCGTCGTAAAGAGTTACATCGATGCAAGCTTTTACACCGATCCAGATGACTCTAAGTCTCAATCTGGATACATATTGAAAGTGGGAGCAATTAGCTAGAGTAGCTCCGTGCAAAGCATTATAGACATAGAATATTTGCAAAATACATACGACTCTGTAATATGACAGACCCGTTGACTAAACTTCTCTCACGAGCAAAACATGATCATACCTTAGTACTCTTTGGGTGTTAATCACATAGCGATGTGAACTAGATTATTGACTCTAGTAAACCCTTTGGGTGTTGATCACATGACGATGTGAACTATGGGTATTAATCACATACAGATGTGAATATTGGTGTTGAATCACATGCTGATGTGAACTAGATTATTGACTCTAGTGCAAGTGGGAGACTGAAGGAAATATGCCCTAGAGGCAATAATAAAGTTATTATTTATTTCCTTATATCATGATAAATGTTTATTATTCATGCTAAAATTGTATTAACCGGAAACATAATACATGTGTGAATACATAGACAAACATAGTGTCACTAGTATGCCTCTACTTGACTAGCTCGTTTATCAAAGATGGTTATGTTTCCTAGCCATGGACAAAAGAGTTGTCATTTGATTAACGGGATCACATCATTAGGAGAATGATGTGATTGACATGACCCATTCCGTTAGCCTAGCACTTGATCGTTTAGTATGTTGCTATTGCTTTCTTCATGACTTATACATGTTCCTGTAACTATGAGATTATGCAACTCCCGTTTATCGGAGGAACACTTTGGGTGCTACCAAACGTCACAACGTAACTGGGTGATTATAAAGGTGCTCTACAGGTGTCCCCGAAGGTACATGTTGGGTTGGCGTATTTTGAGATTAGGATTTGTCACTCCGATTGTCGGAGAGGTATCTCTGGGCCCTCTCGGTAATACACATCACTTAAGCCTTGCAAGCATTGCAACTAATGAGTTAGTTGCGGGATGATATATTACGGAACGAGTAAAGAGACTTGCCGGTAACGAGATTGAACTAGGTATTGGATACCGACGATCGAATCTCGGGCAAGTAACATACCGATGACAAAGGGAACAACGTATGTTGTTATGCGATTTGACTGATAAAGATCTTCGTAGAATATGTAGGAACCAATATGGACATCCAGGTTCTGCTATTGGTTAGTGACCGAGAATAGTTCTAGGTCATGTCTACATAGTTCTCGAACCCGTAGGGTCCGCACGCTTAACGTTACGATGACAGTTTTATTATGAGTTTATAGTTTTGATGTACCGAAGTTTGTTTGGAGTCCCGGATGTGATCACGGACATGACGAGGAGTCTCGAAATGGTCGAGACATAAAGATTGATATATTGGACGGATATATTTGGATACCGGAAAGGTTCCGGATGAGATTGGGAATATACCGGAGCTCTGGGAGGTTACCGGAACCCCCCGGTAAGTATATGGGCCTTATTGGGCCTTAGTGGAAAGGAGGGAGAAGGAGCAAAGGAGGGGGCGCCCCCCCCCCCAAGCCCAATCCGAATTGGGAGGGGGGCGGCCCCCCCTTTCCTTCTTCCCTCCCCTCTCTTACTTCCCTCTCCTACTCCTAATAGGAAAAGGGGGACCAAACCTACTTGGAGTAGGATTGCCCCCCCTAGGGCGCGCCTCTCCCCTTGGCCATCCCCCTCCTCCTCTTCCCCTTTATATACGGGGGAGGGGGCACCCCTAGAACACACAAGTTGATCTACGGATTGTTCCTTAGCCGTGTGCGGTGCCCCCCTCCACCATATTCCACCTCGATCATATCGTCGCGGAGTTTAGGTGAAGCCCTGCGCCGGTAGAACATCATCATCGTCACCACGCCGTCGTGCTGACGGAACTCATCCCCGACGCTTTGCTGGATTGGAGCCCGGGGAACGTCATCGAGCTGAACGTGTGCTGAACACGGAGGTGCCGTACGTTCGGTGCTTGGATCGGTCGGATCGTGAAGACGTACGACTACATCAACCGCGTTGTCATAACGCTTCCGCTTACGGTCTACGAGGGTACGTGGACAACACTCTCCCCTCTCGTTGCTATATCATCACCATGATCTTGCGTGTGCGTAGGAAATTTTTTGAAATCACTACGTTCCCCAACAAATGGCTACCAACCCGGAGTGATTGCAGCGAAGCATTAACCTGATTTGCCCGATTGGTCGGCACGGATACGACATGAGTAGTCACAATCACGGAAATAGTGGAGAGATGCCTCAGAATTTTGACCGTTGGGCGGACCTGGGAGTTGGGCTCATTGACTGGGCTTGGTCGGGCCCTAGAGAAACAATCCCTCTCAATATGGCCCCATCACTTGCATAGCCTTCATTTGATCCTATTTTTGCACTCGGGCCTGAAGTGGCCCGATAGCAGACAACGCACACAGAAGGAGCCCCATGGGCCATTTTGAATTTGCGAGGATCACACCCTGTTGCCAGAAACTGCCACATTGATTGCATTAACGCCTGTGCGTCTATCAGCGCCCGAAGATGGAGCCATGGAATTATCGTTGAATGTCTGGTATGATCGAGGATCTGAATTGATCAGATTTTGAAAAACCGCAGGGGATCTAAGAGCTTGAAGATAGGATTTGCTCGGATGACGTCGAAAGATATGAGTCCAAGCATCCTCTTTCTCTTTGAGATACTAATCTAATTCCCAAGAAGAATTTGGCCCGCCATTACCCCAAAGAAGGAAATTCACATTGAGTAGAGGTAGATTGGTATTACCTTCCTTGATGATAGAGAAACCAACTTCCTTGGAGGAGACAGAGAACTTGAAAGACCAATTTTGCAAGAGCTTAACTTTGAACAAGGATGCACGACCTCCGAAGCAGGAGAGAAGGATAGTGCTAACAGATTTTTCAGATAATTTGATCTTAGATCTAGTGAACTCTGCCACTAGAAGGAATTCTTCCATATCCTTACCTTCCTCGAAGTTTATAGGGACACCCCACTTTCTCCAAATCTCAGACGCAAAGTCCTGCCCTCTGTCGAAGTTCAAATCTGGGAGCACCATGGGCACACACAGGATGTCCACGCAGGAGAAAACTCCGGCGAGTGGTGGCTGGGATGGTGGACGCCGGGGTCGGGGTGGCCGCCGGCGGGGCTAGGAGCGGGGGCAAGGAGCGAGGGCTAGGAGCGGGTCAATTTCTGAAGGTTGTCACTTTTTTATGGAAACACTCGAATGCAATAAGTGCATTATCTGTAATCATTCTTCCTGGGATAAAGGCACTCTGGGTCTCGGAGATGATATCATCAAGATTTGGCCTTATGCATAACATGATCACTGAGAATGAGCGTGGACAGGGTTTAGATTACACCTTCTATCACTTGATGGACATATGCGTTATGTTGATGAGAAGAGAGGAGCGAATCAAACGCTTCATGAAGGTGTACAATGAAATTAGAGACTCTGATGCGCCCAATCAACTTCAGAAGGATTTGTTGGAGGAGTATTGGAAATATCATGGCGAAAGAGGCACCTGGTTTCATTTATTTGTTTGTTGTATTGTGCAAAACTATGCTATATGTGTGTTGCATTTGATCATGTGGATTTGATGAACTATGTAATAATTTGATATGGTGACATGTGCGATTTTAAGTTGATTATCGGATGTTTTATTTCAATTGTGCGGCTGAACTGCGGCTGTACAACAGCTACAGCGACCGCGCGGCCAGCGGCTGATTTTGCATCTCTAGTTTGCATCTTCTATTGGATCGGAGTTGCTCTTTTACATCTTTGTTTTGCATCATCGGTTGGACTTGATCCTTTTTTAAGATGCAAAAAGCACTTTTTGGAGATGCTTTAGTGCATACATTTACCTCTACTTTTTCCAAAAAATAAAAATATATTTGCCTCTACAACTGCAGAGCTATTTAATTTCTGCAGAGGCACGAAAGGTTGAAGCCTGATACATCCAAGCAGCCACATTTTCTTCTTAAGGCTGGTTGTAATGGGAGTATCATATACTAGTATCATGCATATGATACTAGTGTATGATACTACATCTGTAATGCAAAGTATCATATGTTGGTATCATAGAGTACTACATTTATTGGCATGCATGACACAAAGTAGCACATCATTTAATATGATACGGTATCATGATATGATACTCAAACATCTCTTTCTTCATTTAATTCTATGTCATCTCATTAAAATTGCTTAGTTGGCATGCATGATACTACGTATGATACTATCATTACGGTCAGCCTAAGAAAAGAAACTGAGGTGTGGTCGTACAAAAGGAAAATAAAAGACTTAATGCATGCACATGGTCCGTTACTCTTTTTTAAGCAGCTTTTCGTTTCTTTCTTTTCTCCCTTGTTCCATTTCACCTACCGTGAGCATGCATATGGTCTGTCCTGACAAACGTGTTTGAACCACTACCAGTTGCCTGGACGTGTCAAGCGTACGGTGAGCAAGCATGAAGCATCTGATCGACAACTGAAAACAAATGTACTGCTTTCTGGATATTAATGTTTTAGCTTCGAGCTTTACCTGAACTGTACGCTACACAAACAGTACAGTACTGCTTAATTGGGATAAGTGTGGCTTTTTAGTTTAAATACGTTTGGCTATTCCACACTCCATGCCATCCTCAAGCACTCTTAACTAAAATCTAACATATGAGACTAGAACAAATGCAATTAGGAAGCCAACTTTTGTAGGAGAATATGGTTCAGCTCTACGGCTCTACCAACAATTATGAGCTAGTACAAACTAGTGTAATACTTATCAATATAATCGGACAGGTGCGTAATAAGAATTACCAAAAAAAGCAAAGAGAGGCAGGTATGTATAAAGTCACCTTCCGGTGAAACTCAATGCAATTGTCAGTAGCTCTTTCTAAAGACACATCTGAACTGCCTCAATTCTAATCGAATTGATTATCAATATCCAAAAGACCCACACGTATGCTCTTTTCCCAAGATTCGTTCATGCATGTTCATATTGTCATTTCAGCGTAGCAGCATTTGCCAACCAGCATCTAGTCCAGTCCAAACATTTTTAATTGTCTTTTTTATATTTCATTTCATCAAGAGCTATGCACATGCAGAGCAAACCACCAAACGCACAGCCCATCCCCTGACCCCCTCTCCTCCTCCCTCTTTATATACCACACGCGAACACGAGAGCGGTTGAGAAAACCAGAAAACCCAACGAGCTGAGCCTACTGTACTGCCTCTGCCTGCAGTCCTGCGCCAACCAAGAAAGCAAAGCCCCAGTTCAAAAAAAGAAAAAGAAAGCAAAGCCCAATCAAGCAGAAGGAGAAGAGGAAGAATGGGGGAGGCGCCGTGCAGCGTGGTGGCCGCGCCGCGCCGTTCCCCGGCGCGCTTCCGCCTGCCACGCCACGGGCTGCGCCGCAAGGTCCACGTCGTCCGTCTCGGGAACGGCGGTGCCGGCGCCGGCGCGCGGGCTGGCGGGGTCCGCCGCCTCTGCGGCCTCCGGCGTCGGATCAAGCTCCGGTGGTTCCGGAGCACCATGTGGCGCCTGGCCGAGCTCTGCGTGGCGGTGCTGTCGGGCCCCCCGGGGACGGCCGACGCCCCGTCGTCGTGGACCGGCGTGGAGCCGTGCTTCGCCGCGCCCTTCCTGCCGGCCGCGCTGGTGAGGCGCGCGGGGCAGGAGTAGCTAGCCTAGCTGGTGACGGTGCTACCCTGCGATCATGAAGACATCAGCACTAATGTATATACCACTACTCACTACTGCTCAATGGAGATTGCAGAAGTAGATTCATATGTAACGATTTCTTTTAACCGCGGCTCAAGCGATTCGTTGATGTCTGAAAATCTGGAGATTGCATTGCTTACATTCCCCCTGCTCTTTCTCTGGATTTCCTTTAGGTCTCTTCTTTTTAAGATTTTTTTCTTCTTCCAAAGCAGAGGCAAGTTTGGTGCTGTATGATAGTACTGTGCTATAGCAATTCCAATCATGTTGGGAGTACAAACCATAGTTTGCTTGTGATCTAGTGGACTTGAGTAGTACTAGTATATTTGTACTACTGCGAAGCGATAAGTGATCCGTGATTCCGTGCCCGGCCGATATTCTCGGAGGATTATGTTGAGAGTTTGCTCCATGCTCACCAATAATGCCGGAGACTACAAGCAAAGCAAGGGTTGCCGAAATTCCGTGATCGTAAACTGCAAGCAAAATAGTCGGCAAAGTTGTTGCAGAAATCCCATGTTCTGGTACACGGCACACCGACCGATCCGCCATCGGCGCCGGCCTCCATTCTGCACAGTACAGTCTGTGCATGTGTGTTTGGCAGGCAGAGGCAGGAGTGATGTCACGCCCGTCTCTCGCAGAAAAAAGGAAAAGGAAAGGATTGAAGTCGGGCAGTGAACGAAGCCGAGCCAACAGGAGATAGACGAGTTATCGGGTGGAGCACGCATGCGGCATGTTGCATTGTTGTCGCCATGAATGCCAGGATAGGGATAGGGATTTCCTAGGGATTAGGGAGAGGTGCCCTGCCCGCCTTGCACTGCCATGTGCAGTTGTGCACCGCCCTTCTCTGCTGCTTGCCAATGCTAATGCTCGGCCGGGGTGGGCAGGGCATGCATGATGCGTCCTCATCGACGCCAGCCAAAACCTACTACCCTCATCACGGGGCCGGCCGTTGCATCCGCCCAGGTTACGTGCGTACGTGGGTTCTGAAAGCAAAGAGAAGCCGATCCTTGTCGCGTGCCTTGCCTAACCCGTGATCAGATCACCCATCTGCTTCTCGACTCGATCGATCTGCGTGCGTGCAAGCTGGAACGTGCGGGTTATCGGTTTGGCAGAGGGGTTGGGGTATGCGCTGGGTCTGGATGGCGCTGCCACGGTGCGCGCCTCCTCATGCGCTTGCAGTGAGTGACAGCGCCGCGGATCACTGGTGAAAATGCAGCTGTAAGTGAGAGAGACAGACGGAGAGAGGCAAACGCTGCCGTGGATCTGCGGATCCAAAGGAACATGCGTCGTGCAAGATCTTACTGCGAGATCACCTTGTCACGATAGTAGATAATGATTGATGGGTGGGTGATCTCGGACTGATACAGCGAAAAGAAAGCGGGAAAGGATGGGGACACCCAGACAGCAACAGCAACAGACTGGGGATATTATGGCAAAACACAAAGATATAATGTGAACGACCTTCACCTGTCTGTCAGCCCCGATTATCATCAATTCCCAGACCAATTTCGGATTATCATCGAGTGCCAGCTTTCCAGGCGCTCTGGGAATTCATTTTCAGAGAATGGGCCAGGCGCAGGCGCAGGCGAGGTGGTCGACGCCATGCTTCCTTTCACCAATCCAGCAGCGACCATCATAAGTGCCGCAAAGCTGGCAGTCAATAGTAGTACTCGTTACCCCGCAAAAAAAAATATAAAATTTGTCTGAAATCAAACTTTGAAAAGTTCTATCAATTTTATAAAAAAATATAAACATTCACAATACAAAGTCAATATCATTAGATGCATTATGAAATTAATTTTCATATTATACAACATAGTATTGTAGGCGTTGATAACTTCTAATATAAATTCGTTAAACTTTGCGTGGTTTGGTTTAACTTCAGACAATTCGTATATGCGAAGTAAAAAGAAACGGAGAGAGAGAGTTTATGTATAATACTCCCTCACCCTGGGTTTATTGGTCACCCTTAAATTGTGTCAATGTTTAGCCATAGATTTGTCTAGCAGCTTATAAATTGTATATCACAAAAATTATATTGTTGGATTCGTATTCGAAAGGAGTCTAATAAACCTGCCCAACCGAGGAAGTAATAGGGAACGGTCCCAGGTAATTATTTAGGCACAATGCGATTCACCAAAGACGGAAAAAAATTGCCAAGAATCAGAGCAGAAAATTGCATGGCCAAATAACAGCTCTCAAGAAAGAGAAACAAACTGCAACAGAAGATAAGAATACAGGGCTGGTACATTGCTACTGAGGAAGAGCCCCTCGGTCCAGAGCATCATTAGGGCTGAACAAGTATAAGACACAGTGCAATCAGGAGCTTCCATTGCCCACAAACATAGCAAATGCCGCCATTAAAAACCAGCGGCCACAAAGGGAGCACCAACTATCAATCAACATGACTGACTAATGGATGGACGCTAATCGAAGTCTAGGAACTCCATCCTCTTCCTCATTGTGCCTTTCAGATCCCTTGCTTCCTTTTCAGCTTTCTCGGCCTGGGGACAAGGGAGAAACACAAACGTAGTAGTATCAGTTGCAAGATCCTCTGCTTGAGCAATACCGGCAGCTACTACACATATCAGCACAAGCAACAAGAACAGCAAACGCCTACAAAAACTCTTCTTTCTTCATTATTTGTGTCCTATGCCACTTGTTAGATACATAATGCCATTTTGCTCCAAAAGGAGATAAAACGCTTGTCATGTTTATTGTTCAAGTCCAATTATAGTATAGATCGCTTGCGCGTACATAAGAGTGCACAGGGGACTGCGCCAAGAGGGAAGGACCAAATGATGAGCACAATTTCACATGTGACATCTTTTCCACAGATAATGATTTTATTAGCCTTAATGAAAAGAGAGAGCTAGATTGTGCACCAAAAGGTGTACTTACTGCTTCTTTAGCTCAAATCAGAAGAGAAAAACTAGAGCTTCAAACAAGATTCTGTGAAGTGAAGTGTGTACCGTTCTTATTTCAGCCTCTGAAACACAAGTCATGTGACTAGGGAGTTCGTCCTTCTCACGATCCTGCTCAATGCAATACCAGATCTGTAGCATTAATATGGGAGAACGGATTTGACCATGGTCATTTCATAGTGCACAAGAGATAATTACCAGTTCTCCAATTAATACAACATTCTCTCCCCGGATCACATATAAACCAAGAGGAACATCACAATATAATTCGCCCACAATTACTCGTTCACAAGCACCCTGAAGAACAACATTTGCTGCAAACTAAAACATTAAAGAAGATCTGATGGCAGAAAAAGATGTGAAGGAGAGATGTAGAAAGTGGCATACCAAACTGATCGAATGAGCAGAGGGTGCCAAGCAGCTTTCGTCCATCTCGTAGTAGGACAATCAGTTTTTCTAGAATCAAGATGCATAAACTGTTAACAATAGCATTGCCAAACAAACAGGGTGTGTATTTGATGCGAAGCTACTTATGCAAGGGAAAGATACAGGCTGCACAACAAATAGGTGTAGGTGTTTCTGTTCTACTCATATTTCCATTATTTTGCAAGTCTCAACATTTTCAATTATTTGGTCAACAGCAATATTTCTAGATCAACAATGATACAAAATCAATCAACTAGGTATTGATGGACACTTCAAAAGTTTCACTGATACAGTTTAGCTCCAGCGATGATTTGCTCAAATATAAATTTTATAAAGCTTGTGTAGCCCTGTAGCTTGCGCCTATATAATTCCATTATTCATCGCAATGTACCAACCAAATTATAAGCCTTAGAGAACCCATCAGAGACTCTACTGCCAAGCACAGGTCAAAATGATAAAAATCACAACGCATGTGTAAATATGTCAAAACAATCAAGTATTTCAGAAAAGCTCAGGTGGATCAGTTCATCCATGCTACTGGGAACACCAAAGATGTACCCTTTTGAACAACGAACATCAAATGGAGGGCACAATATAACTACAACTAACAAACAGACTAACAGCATATACTTTATATTTCAAGCTAGTGAACGTACATACTCTGTAATCTATTACAGCTTGGCTAGCAATAAAAATGAAACTCCCGCTTTTACAATAAGTCAAGCACAACGAGTGGCGCCCAGAAATTAAAGAATGCACTAAGGTTTCCATACATAACCAGTAGCTGAAGGGGTTGACTTCTGTTGATTGATGAGACTCTGTTAAACCACATTGTTCGTTATCTTTTTTCTTTCTTAGGAGATACGGTTTCTTTCAGTACTAATACTTCCAACCTAATACAAAATTCAAAATATGTTGCATTTGAATCTCTAGACACCTAAAAGAATATCTTATGTTTCGACCCCCATCACAAAATTACTCAAATATTCCCTACCCAACCAACTGAGCCTACCACATTTAAATGCCATACAATAATTTGCATACAAGTGTTATATGCCTCCGTCAACAACCAAATCTACTCTAGTTGGGTCCAATTAATAATATCTTTTTATGCTTAGCATTAAGTTCATTTGACCAAGAACCTTACTAGTCACCAGAATTATAGTGAAAGCTATGAGACCTAACTGCCCACTGTTAAGATAAACCAGCAGCATGTGTTTCGTCTAATCCATCTATCATACTATCAGAACCCTACGTTGATAGACATGAGCAGTTTCATGTAACCTTTGTAGCAACAACACAAAGCATTAAGCCACAGGCCATCGATTCTGAAGTCTGAACTCTAGCCGGAGTAACCCTCTACCAAGAAGCTTCCACCTTTCAATGGACCATAAGAAATTTTCACACATCTGCAACGATTTGGCGCTAATACACACAGAAACATGATGTTCGTCATTAGACTACACAGGCCATCAAAAGCGCTCATCTTGACACATATTGAACAGCCCTTGGCAAGAACAAGTGTTGAAACCAAATATCAGCGCAAATTTCTCACACTGACTAAGCATCGAGGTCTAGGCATGCCGGAACCTACGCAATCGGATCCAAGATCCCCGGAAAACCAACTCTTGCCACAAAGGTCCCTCGATACAAACCACTGCCAGTATCTGGGAAACTAATGGGGACAAAACAAGCATCTGGGGAAGGAATCTCACTATCCAAGAAGCCGGCCAGGGAGGTGGAGAGGAGGATCTCGTCGGGCCCGGCCCAAGACATCGCGCCGAACCCAAATCCGGCGCTAGAAATAGCAGTAGATGGCCCTGATCGGCCGCTTCTCCGATTGGAGCTCTGTGGTTCGCCGGCAGGGGATAGCTTCTAGGGTTTGAGCGAGTGGAGAATTTGGTGGATCGAAGCGGCGAGGAGTACTGGTTTGGTAAATTCGATTGGAGCGTTTGGAGTGAGGTTGACGCCGAGAGGAAGAAAAGGAGATCGAACGATAAGGGGCGTGACGAGGCGCTGACCAGTGGGGTCAAGGTCATGTGGGGACCACCATGGCTCGTCGTGTGTCCTTGTGTGGACCGGACTCCTCGATTCTCAATCTGTCGTGCTCCGGTTTATAACGCCCCTTTGTTTTGCCAAATTTCACAAAAAATACTTCAAATTTCTAATTCAGTGGCGTTCATGATTGGAGGGAGGTGAATATTGGAGCTCGTTAGCCATCGAGATGACACAAAATTACTCAACCTTGATACACAAATTTATGTTCAATTTATATGAACCACGAAGTGGTATCATAACGATTACTTTCTCCTGTCCCCGTGTCGCCTTCGGGGTGACCCAGGCGGAACCCTAGATCGGGCGCCGCCAGGTCTCTCCCCGTGGCCTCTACCTCCCCTCATCGTCGTCAAATGAAGTCGCTGGACTAAGTCTGCATAGCTAACGGCGGACGACATGGCTTTCCTCTTGTTCTGTGTTGGGTTCTTGCGGTGAAGGGAGGCTCGCTCCTCTTTAGTGGCTCGTCGCGGCAGCCATGGCACCTAGTGTCTTTAGTGGATGGGTCTCCATTAGGTGGCAGTGGTGGTGACTGTCACGTGTGCGGACACGACACCTAGGAGCTTGGGTGCCTCCTTTTTTTGGTTCGGTGAGAGGCAAAGAGACGAATGGATCATATTACTGTTGCACGATGATTTTACTCAAATTCGGGCCGCTGTGAGGCGTAAAAGTCTGCGTCTTGCTTGGTTGTTTTGATGGATGTGTGGACCAGGGCTACAAGTGCAACAATTATATTTCCGGGGCTTGCCGGGGCTAGGAATGGGCGATGTGTGTATGGATTAACTAGTGTATGATTTGCTAGGGTCTGACCTTTATCTAAGTAGCACGAATCTCCTTTTATAGTCACAAGGGGTTACCACAGTTGCCACAAAATAATAAATGTGGTGGTTGTACAGTGGGGGACAATGCACTATAGTGGCGAGCGACAAGTGGTGACTTGCCACCTTGTCGAGAGGGGACGCACGTCCCATCCGCAGCCGATGTTGACTTTCGTGTCCTCCACTGCACAACGCCTCGCCAAGTGGCTCACATGCGGAAGGAATCTTGCAGAGCACCAGCAGGCATACAACTTGCCCTCCAAGGGAGCTCGTGCATGCGTGCCAGTTCGCTCCACCCTACAGCTGGTCGTCGCGGGTGCTTGCTCCCGCAGGAGTTGTTAGGATTCCTCGAAGTGTAAGGGTGAAGCTGATGGTGTTGGGAAACGTTGCAGAAAATTAAAATTTTTCCTACGATTTCACCAAGATCCATCTATGAGTTCATCTAAGCAACGAGTCAAGGGAGAGAGTTTGCATCTACATACCACTTGTAGATCGCGTGCGGAAGCTTGCAAGGTGATGATGTAGTCGTACTCGACGTGATTCGAATCACCGATGACCAAGTGCTGAACGGACAGCACCTCCGCGTTCAACACACGTACGGGACGGGAGACGTCTCCTCCTTCTTGATCCAGCAAGGGGGAAGGAGAGGTTGAGGAAGACAGCTCCACCGGCAGCACGACGGCGTGGTGATGGTGGAGAGGCAGTACTCCGACAGGGCTTCGCCAAGCACACAACGGAGGAGGAGAGGTGTTGGGGAGGGGAGGGCTGCGCCTTGGAGGGTGGTGCGGCTGCCCTCCCCTCACCCCTCTATTTATAGGGGGAAGGGAGAAGGGGGCCGGCCCCCTAGAACCCATCTAGGGGGGGGGTGCGGCGGCCTAGGGGAGAGGGGAGAGGGTGGCTTGCCCCCCAAGCCAAGGGGGGCGCCCCCTCTAGGGTTCCCCCTCAACCCTAGGCGCATGGGCCCAAGGGAGGGGGTGCGGCCAGCCCACCAGGGGCTGGCTCCCTGCCCCACGCAGCCCATGTGGCCCCCCGGGAGGGGTGGCCCCTCCCGGTGGACCCCCGGAACCCTTCCGGTGGCCCCGGTACAATACCGGTATGACCCCGAAACTTCCCGGTGTCCGTTTGACAACTTCCCATATATAAATCTTTACCTCCGGACCCTTCCGGATCTCCTCGTGACGTCCAGGATCCCATCCGGGACTCCGAACAACATTCGGTAGTCACATACTAGTCTTCCTAATAACCCTAGCGTCACCGAACCTTAAGTGTGTAGACCCTACGGGTTCGGGAGACATGCAGACATGACCGAGACGCTCTCAGTCAATAACCAACAGCGGGATCTGGATACCCATGATGGCTCCCACATGCTCCTCGATGTTGTCATCGGATGAACCACGATGTCGAGGATTCGATCAAACCCTGTATGCAATTCCCTTTGTCAATCGGTACGTTACTTGCCCGAGACTCGATCGTCGGTATCCCAATACCTTGTTCAGTCTCGTTACCGGCAAGTCACTTTACTCGTACCGTAATGCATGATCCCGTGTCCAACACCTTGGTCACATTGAGCTCATTATGATGATGCATTACCGAGTGGGCCCAGAGATACCTCTCCGTCATACGGAGTGACAAATCCCAGTCTCGATCCGTGTCAACCCAACAGATACTTTCGGAGATACCTGTAATGCACCTTTATAGTCACCCAGTTACGTTGTGACGTTTGATACACCCAAGGCACTCTTACGGTATCCGGGAGTTACACGATCTCATGGTCGAAGGAAGAGATACTTGACACTGGCAAAGCTCTAGCAAAACGAACTACACGATCTTTTATGCTATGCTTAGGATTGGGTCTTGTCCATCACATCATTCTCCTAATGATGTGATCCCGTTATCAACGACATCCAATGTCCATAGTCAGGAAACCATGACTATCTGTTGATCACAACGAGCTAGTCAACTAGAGGCTCACCAGGGACATATTGTGGTCTAAGTATTCACACGTGTATTACGATTTCCGGATAATACAGTTATAGCATGAATAAAAGACATTTATCATGAACATTGAAATATAATAATACTTTTATTATTGCCTCTAGGGCATATTTCCAACAGTCTCCCACTTGCACTAGAGTCACCAATCTAGTTACATTGTGATGAATCGAACACCCATAGAGTTCTGGTGTTGATCATGTTTTGCACGCGAGAGAGGTTTAGTCAGCGGATCTGCGACATTCAGATCCGTGTGCACTTTGCAAATCTCTATGTCTCCATCTTGAACATTTTCACGGATGGAGTTGAAACGACGCTTGATGTGCCTGGTCTTCTTGTGAAACCTGGGCTCCTTGGCGAGGGCAATAGCTCCAGTGTTGTCACAGAAGAGTTTGATCGGCCCCGACGCATTGGGTATGACTCCTAGGTCGGTGATGAACTCCTTCACCCAAATCGCTTCATGCGCTGCCTCCGAGGCTGCCATGTACTCCGCTTCACACGTAGATCCCGCCACGACGCTCTGCTTGCAGCTGCACCAGCTTACTGCTCCACCATTCAACATATACACGTATCCGGTTTGTGACTTAGAGTCATCCAGATCTGAGTCGAAGCTAGCGTCGACGTAACCCTTTACGACGAGCTCTTCGTCTCTTCCATAAACGAGAAACATGTCCTTCGTCCTTTTCAGGTACTTCAGGATATTCTTGACCGCTGTCCAGTGTTCCTTGCCGGGATTACTTTGGTATCTTGCTACCAAACTTACGGCAAGGTTTACATCGGGTCTGGTACACAGCATGGCATACATAATAGATCCTATGGCTGAAGCATAGGGGATGACACTCATCTCTTCTTTATCTTTTGCCGTGGTCGGTGACTGAGCCGAGCTCAATCTCACACCTTGTAACATAGGCAAGAACCCCTTCTTGGACTGATCCATTTTGAACCTCTTCAAAATCTTATCAAGGTATGTGCTTTGTGAAAGACCTATGAGGCGTCTCGATCTATCTCTATAGATCTTGATGCCTAATATATAAGCAGCTTCTCCAAGGTCCTTCATTGAAAAACACTTATTCAAGTAGGCCTTAATGCTGTCCAGAAATTCTATATTATTTCCCATCAAGAGTATGTCATCTACATATAATATGAGAAATGCTACAGAGCTCCCACTCACTTTCTTGTAAACGCAGGCTTCTCCATAAGTCTGCATAAACCCAAACGCTTTGATCATCTCATCAAAGCGAATGTTCCAACTCCGAGATGCTTGCACCAGTCCATAAATGGATCGCTGGAGCTTGCATACTTTGTTAGCGTTCCGAGGATCGACAAAACCTTCCGGCTGCATCATATACAGTTCTTCCTTAAGATGCCCGTTAAGGAATGCCGTTTTGACGTCCATTTGCCATATCTCATAATCATAGTATGCGGCAATTGCTAACATGATTCGGACGGACTTCAGCTTCGCTACGGGAGAGAAAGTCTCGTCGTAGTCAATCCCTTGAACTTGTCGATAACCCTTAGCGACAAGTCGAGCCTTATAGATTGTAACATTACCATCCGCGTCCGTCTTCTTCTTAAAAATCCATTTGTTTTCTATCGCTCGCCGATCATCGGGCAAGTCTGTCAAAGTCCATACTTTGTTTTCATACATGGATTCTATCTCGGATTTCATGGCTTCAAGCCATTTGTTGGAATCCGGGCCCGCCATCGCTTCTTCATAGTTCGAAGGTTCATTGTTGTCTAACAACATGATTTCCAGGACAGGGTTGCCGTACCACTCTGGTGCGGAACGTGTCCTTGTGGACCTACGAAGTTCAGCAGTAACTTGATCCGAAGTACCTTGATCATCATCATTGTTTTCCTCTTCAGTTGGTGTGGGCATCACAGGAACGGTTTCCTGCGCTGCGCCACTTTCCCGCTCAAGAGGTAGTACTTCATCGAGTTCTACTTTCCTCCCACTTACTTCTTTCGAGAGAAACTCTTTTTCCAGAAAGCATCCGTTCTTGGCAACAAAGATCTTGCCTTCGGATCTTAAGTAGAAGGTATACCCGACAGTTTCCTTAGGGTATCCTATGAATACGCATTTTTCCGACTTGGGTTCGAGCTTTTCAGGTTGAAGTTTCTTGACATAAGCATCGCATCCCCAAACTTTTAGAAACGACAGCTTAGGTTTCTTTCCAAACCATAATTCATACGGTGTCGTCTCAACGGATTTAGACGGTGCCCTATTTAAAGTGAATGTAGCTGTCTCTAGAGCGTATCCCCAAAATGATAGCGGTAAATCGGTAAGAGACATCATAGACCGCACCATATCCAATAGGGTGCGATTACGACGTTCGGACACACCGTTTCGCTGAGGTGTTCCAGGCGGCGTGAGCTGTGAAACGATTCCACATTTCCTTAAGTGTGTACCAAATTCGTGACTTAAGTATTCTCCTCCACGATCTGATCGTAAGAATTTTATCTTTCGGTCACGTTGATTCTCTACCTCATTCTGAAATTCCTTGAACTTTTCAAAGGTCTCAGACTTGTGTTTCATTAAGTAGACATACCCATATCTACTCAAGTCATCTGTGAGAGTGAGAACATAACGATATCCTCCGCGAGCCTCAACGCTCATTGGACCGCACACATCGGTATGTATGATTTCCAACAAGTTGGTTGCTCGCTCCATTGTTCCGGAGAACGGAGTCTTGGTCATTTTGCCCAAAAGGCATGGTTCGCACGTGTCAAACGATTCATAATCAAGAGACTCTAAAAGTCCATCGGCATGGAGCTTCTTCATGCGCTTGACACCAATGTGACCAAGGCGGCAGTGCCACAAGTATGTGGGACTATCGTTATCAACTTTAAATCTTTTGGCATCTACACTATGAACATGTGTAATATTACGCTCGAGATTCATTAAGAATAAACCATTGACCATCGGAGCATGACCATAAAACATATCTCTCATATAAATCGAACAACCATTATTCTCAGACTTAAATGAGTAGCCATCTCGTATTAAACGAGATCCAGATACAATGTTCATGCTCAAACTTGGCACTAAATAACAATTATTAAGGTTCAAAACTAATCCCGTAGGTAAATGTAGAGGCAGCGTGCCGACGGCGATCACATCGACTCTGGAACCATTCCCGACGCGCATCGTCACCTCGTCCTTCGCCAGTCTCCGTTTATTCCGCAGCTCCTGCTGTGAGTTACAAATATGAGCAACGGCACCGGTATCAAATACCCAGGAGTTACTACGAGTACTGGTAAGGTACACATCAATCACATGTATATCAAATATACCTTTGGTGTTGCCGGCCTTCTTATCCGCTAAGTATTTGGGGCAGTTCCGCTTCCAGTGACCCTTCCCCTTGCAATAAAAGCACTCAGTCTCAGGCTTGGGTCCATTCTTTGACTTCTTCCCGGTAACTGGCTTACCAGGCGCGGCAACATCTTTGCCGTCCTTCTTGAAGTTCTTCTTACCCTTGCCCTTCTTGAACTTAGTGGTCTTATTGACCATCAACACTTGATGTTCTTTCTTGATTTCAGCCTCTGCTGACTTCAGCATCGAGAACACTTCAGGAATGGTCTTTTCCATCCCCTGCATGTTGTAGTTCATCACAAAGCTCTTGTAGCTTGGTGGGAGCGACTGGAGGATTCTGTCAATGACCGCCTCATCTGGGAGGTTAATGTTCAGCTGGGTCATACGGTTGTGCAACCCAGACATCTTCAGGATGTGCTCACTGACAGAACTGTTTTCCTCCATCTTACAACTGTAGAACTTGTCGGAGACATCATATCTCTCGACCCGGGCATGAGCTTGAAAAACTAGTTTCAGCTCTTCGAACATCTCATATGCTCCGTGGTGCTCAAAACGCTTTTGGAGCCCCGGTTCTAAGCTGTAAAGCATGCCGCACTGAACGAGGGAGTAATCATCAGCACGAGACTGCCAAGCATTCATAATGTCTTGGTTCTCTGGGACGGGAGCGTCACCTAGCGGTCCTTCTAGGACATATTGTTTCCTGGCAGCTATGAGGATGATCCTCAGGTTCCGGACCCAGTCCGTATAGTTGCTGCCATCATCTTTCAGCTTGGTTTTCTCTAGGAACGCGTTGAAGTTCATGTTGACATTAGCGTTGGCCATTGATCTACAAGACATATTTGCAAAGGTTTTAGACTAAGTTCATGATAATAAAGTTCTAATCAAATTATGAACTCCCACTTAGATTAGACATCCCTCTAGTCATCTAAGTGTTACACGATCCGAGTCGACTAGCCCGTGTCCGATCATCACGTGAGACGGACTAGTCATCGTCGGTGAACATTCTCATGTTGATCGTATCTTCCATACGACTCGTGTTCGACCTTTCGGTCTCCGTGTTCCGAGGCCATGTCTGCACATGCTAGGCTCGTCAAGTTAACCCTAAGTGTTTTCGCTGTGTAAAACTGTCTTACACCCGTTGTATGTGAACGTAAGAATCCATCACACCCGATCATCACGTGGTGCTTAGAAGCGACGAACTGTAGCAACGGTGCACAGTTAGGGGAGAACACTTCTTGAAATTTTATAAGGGATCATCTTATTTACTACCGTCGTCCTAAGTAAACAAGATGCATAAACATAATAAACATCACATGCAATTATATAGTTGTGACATGATATGGCCAATATCATATAGCTCCATTGATCTTCATCTTCGGGGCTCCATGATCATCTTGTCACCGGCTTGACACCATGATCTCCATCATCATGATCTCCATCATCGTGTCTTCATGAAGTTGTCACGCCAACGACTACTTCTACTTCTATGACTAACGTTTAGCAATAAAGTAAAGTAGTTTACATGGCGTTATTCAATGACACGCAGGTCATACAAAAAATAAAGACAACTCCTATGGCTCCTGCCGGTTGTCATACTCATCGACATGCAAGTCGTGAATCCTATTACAAAGAACATGATCTCATACATCACAATTCATCATTCATCACAACTTCTGGCCATATCACATCACATGATCAATCGCTGCAAAAACAAGTTAGACGTCCTCTAATTGTTGTTGCATCTTTTACGTGGCTGCAATTGGGTTCTAGCAAGAACGTTTTCTTACCTACGAATCACCACAACGTGATTTTGTCAACTTCTATTTACCCTTCATAAGGGCCCTGTTCATCGATTCCGCTTCCAACTAAAGTGGGAGAGACAGACACCCGCCAGCCACCTTATGCAACTAGTGCATGTCAGTCGGTGGAACCGGTCTCACGTAAGCGTACGTGTAAGGTTGGTCCGGGCCGCTTCATCCCACAATACCGTTGAGCAAGAAAAGACTAGTAGAGGCAAGTAAGATGACAAAATCCACGCCCACAACAAAATTGTGTTCTACTCGTGCAAAGAGAACTACGCATAGACCTAGCTCATGATGCCACTGTTGGGGAACGTTGCAGAAAATTAAAATTTTTCCTACGGTTTCACCAAGATCCATCTATGAGTTCATCTAAGCAACGAGTCAAGGGAGAGAGTTTGCATCTACATACCACTTGTAGATCGCGTGCGGAAGCTTGCAAGGTGATGATGTAGTCGTACTCGACGTGATTCGAATCACCGATGACCAAGTGCTGAACGGACAGCACCTCCGCGTTCAACACACGTACGGGACGGGAGACGTCTCCTCCTTCTTGATCCAGCAAGGGGGAAGGAGAGGTTGAGGAAGACAGCTCCACCGGCAGCACGACGGCGTGGTGATGGTGGAGAGGCAGTACTCCGACAGGGCTTCGCCAAGCACACAACGGAGGAGGAGAGGTGTTGGGGAGGGGAGGGCTGCGCCTTGGAGGGTGGTGCGGCTGCCCTCCCCTCACCCCTCTATTTATAGGGGGAAGGGAGAAGGGGACCGGCCCCCTAGAACCCATCTAGGGGGGGGGTGCGGCGGCCTAGGGGAGAGGGGAGAGGGTGGCTTGCCCCCCAAGCCAAGGGGGGCGCCCCCTCTAGGGTTCCCCCTCAACCCTAGGCGCATGGGCCCAAGGGAGGGGGGTGCGGCCAGCCCACCAGGGGCTGGCTCCCTGCCCCACGCAGCCCATGTGGCCCCCCGGGAGGGGTGGCCCCTCCCGGTGGACCCCCGGAACCCTTCCGGTGGCCCCGGTACAATACCGGTATGACCCCGAAACTTCCCGGTGTCCGTTTGACAACTTCCCATATATAAATCTTTACCTCCGGACCCTTTCGGATCTCCTCGTGATGTCCAGGATCCCATCCGGGACTCCGAACAACATTCGGTAGTCACATACTAGTCTTCCTAATAACCCTAGCGTCACCGAACCTTAAGTGTGTAGACCCTACGGGTTTGGGAGACATGCAGACATGACCGAGACGCTCTCAGTCAATAACCAACAGCGGGATCTGGATACCCATGATGGCTCCCACATGCTCCTCGATGTTGTCATCGGATGAACCACGATGTCGAGGATTCGATCAAACCCTGTATGCAATTCCCTTTGTCAATCGGTACGTTACTTG
Source organism: Triticum aestivum (assembly GCF_018294505.1). Lineage (NCBI taxonomy): Eukaryota > Viridiplantae > Streptophyta > Magnoliopsida > Poales > Poaceae > Triticum > Triticum aestivum. Next base: position 483,744,340 of record NC_057798.1, on the reverse strand, counting down.
CCCGAGACTCGATCGTCGGTATCCCAATACCTTGTTCAGTCTCGTTACCGGCAAGTCACTTTACTCGTACCGTAATGCATGATCCCGTGTCCAACACCTTGGTCACATTGAGCTCATTATGATGATGCATTACCGAGTGGGCCCAGAGATACCTCTCCGTCATACGGAGTGACAAATCCCAGTCTCGATCCGTGTCAACCCAACAGATACTTTCGGAGATACCTGTAATGCACCTTTATAGTCACCCAGTTACGTTGTGACGTTTGATACACCCAAGGCACTCTTACGGTATCCGGGAGTTACACGATCTCATGGTCGAAGGAAGAGATACTTGACACTGGCAAAGCTCTAGCAAAACGAACTACACGATCTTTTATGCTATGCTTAGGATTGGGTCTTGTCCATCACATCATTCTCCTAATGATGTGATCCCGTTATCAACGACATCCAATGTCCATAGTCAGGAAACCATGACTATCTGTTGATCACAACGAGCTAGTCAACTAGAGGCTCACCAGGGACATATTGTGGTCTAAGTATTCACACGTGTATTACGATTTCCGGATAATACAGTTATAGCATGAACAAAAGACAATTATCATGAACATTGAAATATAATAATACTTTTATTATTGCCTCTAGGGCATATTTCCAACAGATGGTAGCAAGTATTTTCCTTAATTGGAGAACCAACATTGTCAATCCAGTAGGAGCCCCCAAGCTAATAGTGTAAGCAACACCCACGCACGCGCGCGCACACACACACACACACACATACACACACACACACTCGTGCCCAGCACGGCAAGAGGGTTGTCAATCCCCTTGTCTTGCTAGTTAAAAGATTAAGCGCAAATGATAGAGATAGATGGTCGCAAAGTAGCATGACAAAACAAAGTAGCCATTATATAGAAGAATTTAGCAATGAAGAATAGACCCAGGGGGACATAGGTTCACTAGTGGCATCTCTCTACAAAACAGGAAAATGGCGTTGTAAAATTACAATTGAGCAATCGACCAAATTGCAATATTTATGACTATGATCATTCATGACATAATCTCATATCACTACTGCAGGATTTTGCTAATGCGACACTACAATCAAAGATCCTTCGACGAAACTGTGTGCGATGCATTAATCGTAAACGGTGATGTAAAATTACCGTCAAAAAGATAAAAAACGTTTGCGATGGCGGAGACATCAAACACGATTCAGATTATAGTTGCGTGTGCGATGCGTGGCATACAGTTAATCCAGAAAAATTGTTTGCGATGAGCCAGAACAACAGAAAGGGACAGTCATATGAAGGTGTGTGATATATACGGCATACAGTTCACTCGGATGAACGGTTTGCGATTAGGAAATGTAACACATGGTTAGCCAGATTAAGGTGTGCGCGATATACAACATATAGTTCACTCGGATGAACTGTTTTCGATTAGGCAACACAATAGAAACGGTTCAACTCAAGAAGATATGTGTGATACGTGGCATACAGTTCACGTAGATAAACTATTTGCGATGAGCTAAAAGAACACAACGATTCGTGTAAACAATATATGCGTGATACACGACAAACAGGTCACTCGGATGAACTGTTTGCGATGAGAAAATATAACTCAAATGGTTACTACAATTCATTCATGTGCGATTATGTGTGTAGAAAAAACTTTGATAGATGCAAACAAATTGCTTGCGATGGCTAGGAGTACGCACACGATGCATGGTGCGAGTACTCGTGTGCGATGATTAGTAAGTTACGCATACGTTTCCTTGTTAGTGTGATAACACGTAACACTGTATAAGGTTGTCGGGTTATGTGATCCACTTAAGTCTTCCCACGCTTCAGCGAAGGATTTTCGCAGTCCACATGGGTGAATTATAAAATCCTCAATCCCCTAGCCAGCAGCTAGCTGTAAATAACCACAGTAATGGCCGGCGGCGACGACTCGCTACTGATCCACTTGCTAGCTAGTTACCCACACATACCGACAGACCCCCATCGGCCGACGACTGGATGGAGTTGCGCGACAGGAACGGGCACCAAAGATCATAGTTTAGGTTAATTAATTATCCTCCAGAGCCGGATGAGCATGCGGCAATCATCCGACTCTGGAGGTGTAATTAATTAATCTGATCTATGATCTCCATTGCCCGTTCCGCATGTCCGGCTAAGATCAAATAATTAAAACTTCCCCAACGTGAATGTGTGTTGGCCCCAACCGTTGGCAGAGCGCGCATGGAGGGACGCGAGAGCAGAGCGCGCGTGGAAGGATGCGATAGCAGAGCGCGCGGAGGGACGCGATTCGAGCATGCCTCGGCGCCTAAATGGTGATCCAAGCTGCAGAGGGACGCGACCCGAGTGCGCCTCAGCGCTTGAACGTCAAGTAGAGCGCGCAGGGCGACGCGACCCGAGCGTGCCGCAGCCGCCTAAACGGTGAGCAAGCACGCACATAATTATTGCATATAGTAGTTGAACATAACAGGGAATAGCCGTCCAACAATATTATTTTTAATGACATGCATTAACATTTTTTTAGTTAAATCTAAGGTCAAAATTTGGTACAAAGTACGAAGAGGACCAATAAACCACAATGGAGGTAGTACCTATACCAATACAGATGCCCAATGCAGAAATTAATTGTGTTATACACGTGTCCCGCAATCCACACCAATGTTCCCGCCTCTTCCCTCATCAGTTTTCCACCATCAGCTAGTGGATTGCTCCATATGACCCAGGCGGCAACGCACTATAGCGACACTGTGCGTAGTCTAGTCCACACCCATCTACCACTAGTAGAACGCATGTGCGTTGCTACGAGCTACAATGCATATAACTGAATTAGACAAATGCTCAAGGTCGTCTCCAAGGTCGGAACTTATTTCTTCTTCATACATCCAGACGTATTCAGACATCAAACTGGTGCCCCAATGGGCTACCCAAAAATCAACCGTTGGGGCTCCCAAAAATCCAGCTCATATGTAGGGGAGAAATGTGGTTGTCCGGACTATTCACGATGTTATCTCCAACACGGAGTCGTAACACACAAAAATCACTCAAAGGCGCACCTTCCCTTTTTCCGTTGGACCCTTCCCTTCCCGCTCAATTTTCCACTGTAGTGGAACATTTCTCGCCAGAGCTCTCTCCTTTAAAACCGGATGAATCCCACCTCACCTTCGCCATGGCGTCCTCTGTCCTTCATTCCCATGAACCGCCAAGGAGCAGAGCCCCGCCACCCCAGTCTCTGCCATAATCCTCTCCCCGGTGTTCATGTCATTCCACCACCGTCCCTGCATTGTTCGGTATATTGCATGTGCTGAGGATAAATATGCAATGATTAACACATACTCCCTCCGTCCCATAAGATCGTTTTGCAAGCTGGCGGAGGGAATAGAAGGCATAACTTGTCGAAAAATGACCCTCTAATAAAGTGACTATGTGACCTGCATATCATTGCTATTAGGTTATGTTCAGGGTCAGAACTTCAAGTACCACTAAGTGATAGTGTTCAATCATCATGGTAAAATATACCAAACAATGGAGCTGCTCTCACATATTCTCAATCTGTTGCTAGTTGCTTAGATCTATCATGCAGTCATGAATAACAAGAAAAGTAGTTTCTCAACACCCAGATAACAAATGACGTGTGCCTTTTCCAAGTACATGAAATACCATCTAATAATGTGCATCATAAAACAAGTTCAAAATCTCTTGAGACAACCCCTTGAATATTTAACTAGACACAGTAGATGCTACCTACCATTTTTTTTACTGAACCTATGATTGTTTATAAATATTGGATAGCTTTACAAAATGATTTGCATACACACTATCACGCACACTGCCAACCGAGGTTTCAAAAATACAACACTCTAGCCTGGGAAAATAGTTCATGAGCAACACAATTTCTACTTCTCTCAACTTCGAAGCGCACACACGACTCACACATACTCTTAATCATCTTAGACAGACAAAGATCATACATGAGGTCAACAGATGATGATGGATATTTGTCAGCATTGATAAACATTTGGTACAATAATTACTCTATTATTTTACCTTCTCTTCATTGTGACTATCCTTGGCAAAAAAGATGGCGACTCCGACACTGGCTTGATCGGCTACGGTGGAGATCAAGGACCGTCGCCTTTGGTGTGCTGGTTTTAGTATATCCTTGTAGTCGTCATGATAAGTCCTCCGAGTTTCATCAGATCATAAAGGAAGCAGTTTACTTCATACCTTGAAGGGATGATTTTAGAATTCAGAATGGATCTCTTATTTTTGGTTCTTTGACCTGTTTTAAGCGGTATTTTGGAGCATCTTTCCATATTATTATCATGCATAAATAGGTAGTTGTAGTAATGTAGTTACTATGCATCGAGGACTAAAAAAATGACAAATCTTCTAGTATAGATGTTTCATCTAAGAACAAACAATGTTCGATAATTGAAATCAGAAGCTAGGTACAAAGGAATGATCATATGTTCCTAAGGAATAGCCTCAAAATAGAAATAGCTAGCACGGACCCATAATTACTAGTGTTAGTATAGTACAGTCATGGGTACCATTACTTTCTGTGTAATCATCTGTTCCTGAAGGAAAAAAATTGCTAGCATGAACCCTTAATACAATGTTTGTATCTACACAGTAATGGATAGCATTTCTTTCTCCTCCTCTATGTGCACAAAAAACAAATTAAGGATGAATATTATTAGATCTCAGAGATCAATAAGTAGTATGATCCAAATTTTACAAAAAAAGAAAAAAACTATGTGGTTAAATATGTTTGCTTTCTCAAGAATTAATTTAGGGTTCATATGCTACTCAAGGCAGTAGTATTGAGATTTCAACGGTCAACCGATACAAACAACATGCTTTTCTTGCACATCCTCAGATAAAATTTGATTCCAAAATATCTAGCTTGAGACTACAATTGATGATGGTTGGGAGCTTGGAGTGTGTTCAAGGCATTATCGGACAAAAGTGCAACTTCATACCTGCTAGTAATCATGATCTTAGAATGCATGGTTTCCCGAGGAAAAATGGACAAAGTGCATTGATCTATAGACCATGTCTAAATTATGATGTTCCTGCTACACTGAGTTAGCTTCTTAAAACATTACATGTTGACATGCGTGGGAGAGGGAGGGGTACATACCTCGCCAGTGTATAAATGGGAGAACATTTTGCCAGGTGACAAAAGTTGTAGAAATACAGTACCTTCAAATTCTTAGCAACAACATTATCTCCAGCAACAATCATACTTTAGTTTTATGAGTTAAACTGGTAGCTAAATAACAGAAATTGGGTAGGTGGCCGATTAACGGACATGTAACCTTCAATAATGTATCCGCAACTCGCGGAAATAATGATATTATCATTAGTAGTACCCACAAAATTCTAGTAATTTGTAGTGAAGCACCATCAGCAGATCAACTATAAACAAGAAAGTAAGGTACTCAATATCTTAATCATGCACGCCCCTTCTACTTTGACATTACAACATTGCCACAACCCACAGTATGTGTACCACGATTGGGATATGAAAACTTTCCCCAAGATCATATTTTTTGACTCCTATTAAAGTAAATATTTTAGCATAGCAGTTCAATGGCATTCACACACGTCAATTTTTCCTAGCCAGGAAATCATCCTAGTATCATTACTGGTTCAAAATAAAACACAACTAGATACCTGGAGTCACACTGGAAATCCCTTTTGACTGGTATAGAACAACAGGTCCATTTTTACCTAGAACTATACCACAATCCGCATATACATGTATATGTCTACCGTGGGCATCGACCTGATAACAAACATGACTATAGTGAAGGAAGGAAATGGATGGAAGAACAACATACAGAAAGGGAACCAATGCAAAGAACATCCCATACCTAGAACTGCTATTTTTTTACTGTAGATATAAGGATGAAAAACAGAAATCCAATTAGTGCCTTGCTTCCAGAATATCAAGGCCCTGCAGCGGAGATCTATGTACCTCAGTTTTGGTTGCAATCATCTTCCCAATGAAAGACCACAGCTCTGCCCCTCAACTAATTAAGAGAAGTACTGTTGTTTGACTCATCAATCTAAGCAAAACAGAAACACTTTAAGTCAGCGGTTCACTTAATCTGGCAACACATGTAAGTAACTTACCAAATAAAGAGGGATTAATCTCTGAAGGTTTCATGAAAATTCTTGGTAGAATTTGTTTGAACGACTGACCTTAACGCATCCAGTGTGCTACCTATGTAGGCATTCTAGTATTCCACCTATTGGTCTCATTCGCAGATGCCTTGCCTGAAGTGAACTGCCACAACAATCATAATAGACTATTTTGTTGGAAATGGAGGCATGCCCCGGCCTCTGCATCATGATGATGCATGCAACCATTTTACTAAAAATCCATGAAGTATTGTCATAATAGTCTTACAGCTCGCAAACGGAGCAGAGCAAAGTAAAAAAGGAAAATTACATGCTGACAAAGGTAACCAATACGGTAATATGAAGGATAAGCTCCCTAGACTCCTATCATATTATGCGAGTGAGGGAGTCCTAGACTAAGGGGTCCTCGGACAGCCGGACTATATACTTGGGCCGGACTATTGGGCTATGAAGATACAAGATAGAAGACTTCTTCCCGTGTTCGGATGGGACTCTCCTTTGTGTGGAAGGCAAGCTTGGCGATTCGGGTATGTAGATTCCTGTCTCTGTAACCGACTTTGTGTAACCCTAGCCCCCTCCGGTGTCTATATAAACCAGAGGGTTTAGTCCGTAGGAGAAAAATCATAATCTCATAGGCTAGGCTTCTAGGGTTTAGCCATTACGATCTCGTGGTAGATCAACTCTTGTAATACTCATATTCATCAAGATCAATCAAGCAGGAAGTAGGGTATTACCTCCATAGAGAGGGCCCGAACCTGGGTAAACATTGTGTCCCCCGCCTCCTGTTACCATTAGCCTTAGACGCACAGTTCGGGACCCTCTACTCGAGATCCACCGGTTTTGACACCGACATTGGTTCTTTCATTGGGAGTTCCGCTGCATCGTCACTAGAAGGCTTGATGGCTCCATCAATCATCTACAACAATGCAGTCTAGGGGAAGATTTTCCTCCCCGGACAGATCTTCGTGTTCGGCGGCTTCGCACTGCGGGCCAACTCGCTTGGCCATCTGGAGCAGATCGACAGCTACGCCCCGGCCATCAGGTCAGATTCGAAAGCCTGAATTTTGTGGCTGATATCCGCGGAGACTTGATCTTCGACGGATTCGAGCCCATGACGGCTATCCCCTGCCACCGCGATGAACATGACCCAAATCTGTCATCCGACCGCGCTCAGGAGATAGCGCGTGTAATCGCTCTGGCCTTAGATCCGGAGTAGATCGTGTCGTCCGAAGACGGGAAGCATAACCCCGCCACGGAAGCCGCAGACTCAGCAGCGCTCGAGCCACACACAGAACCAACATCGAGCTGGGCTTGTGTCACCGAAACCTCGGACTCGTCTCCGGCCATAGGTTCCGGACCGCGTGCATCCGCGTCCATCGAACCTGATTGGGCGCCGATCTTGGTGTTCAGCTCCGTGGACATCTTCCAGCACTCACCTCTAGGCGATGTGTTAAACTCATTGAAATCTCTCTCCTTGTCAGGGAACTCTCGACCGAACTATGTCCGGCTCGAATGGGAAGCGAACGACAAAAAACTTCATTCCCCACCCACCACCCACTTTATAGCCACTGTCGAAGACTTAACCGACACACTCGATTACGGCTCCGGGGACATCAACGATATGGATGACGATGTCGGAGAGGAGCAAGCACAAAAACCACCACCCTTAGGGAAGTGGACAGCTATATCCTCATACTATATATATACATGGTGGACACACCTAAGGAGACGGAGGCCGACGGTGATAACAACATGCCTGTCGATGAACCTCCCAAGCGCCAGCGTCAGAAGCGCTGACCTTGATCCGGCAAAAGGAAAAACAGCAACATTGTCACGGACGACGATGATAATCTGAACCAAGCCGAGGACCCCGTAAACCCAGCATTGGAGCAGGGCGTGCGAGAGGACGGCGAACACAGTCCGGAGATGTTGTCTGACCACAGCGATGCCGAAGATAGCAACTATCAACCTGTCTCCGAAGAGGAGATCAGCCTGGGCGACGACGAATTCGTCGTTCCAGAAGAACCACTAAAACAAGAACACCTCCATCAAAGGCTTATCGCCACCGCAAGGAGCTTGAAAAAGCAGAAGCAGTGGCTTAAAGCCGCACATGATACGCTCAATGACAGATGGAACGAAGTGCTAGATGCTGAGGAGAAATACGGCAGTAATCGCCAAACAAAGAGCTATCCTAAGCGTAAGCTGCTACCCGAATTCGACGACGAGGCCATTGCGCCTATACCGCCGAAACACAATACGGCTGACAAGCCGGACCGACCACCTCGCGGTCGAGACAGAGCGGCTAGCAATGCCGCACACAAGCCGGCACCCCCTCCCCTTAAAGGAAGGGAGGTCGCAACTCAGGATTAGACACACGATCTACGTGAAGACCTGGACAAAAAAGGCCGGCAAAACCAGGTCCATCTATGGATCCAGGGAACGTGCTCCTATACGGGATCACGATTATTAAACCAAATACGCAGATCACTTTCCAGTTCGGAACTAATACCGAACATTACAACCGTCGGACACACGCCACGACAAAGCCAAATACAGGGGTGCCGCACACCCCCTGTGCTTCACTAATGAGGTGCCGGGACACAATTTTCCAGAAGGGTTCAAACCCGTAAACATCGAGGCATATGATGGAACGACGGACCCTGCGGTTTGTATAGAAGACTTTATTCTTCACATCCACATGGCTAGTGGAGATGATCTCCATGCCATCAAATACTTACCCCTCAAGCTAAAAGGACCAGCCCGGCACTGGCTAAAAAGCCTCCCTAAAAACTACATCGGAAGTTGGGAAGAACTTGAGGACGCAGTTCGGGCCAATTTCCAAGGGACCTATGTCAGGCCCCCGGATGCAGACGACCTAAGTCACATAATCTAACAACCCGGAGAATCAGCCCGTAAACTTTGGAACCAGTTTCTCACTGAGAAGAACCAAATCGTCGACTATCTAGACGCCGAAGCCTTAGCGGCCTTCAAACACAGTGTCCGGGACGAATGGCTAGCCAGGCACCTTGGCCAGGAAAAGCCAAGAACAATGGCAGCCTTAACTACACTAATGACCCGCTTTTGCGCAGGCGAGGACAACTGGTTAGCCCGTAGTAGCACCAGCGACCCTGACACATCTAAAGTCAGGGATGGTAATGAAAAACCACGATGCAAGAAAAACAAACGTCAGAACAATGAAGAAAGCCTAGACAACACAGCGGTAAACGCCGAATTCAGGGGCTCCAGACCCGGTCAATGGAAGAAGCCATTCAAAGGCAACAAAGACGGTCCATCCAACCTGGATAAAATCCTAGACAGGCCCTGCCAGATCCACGACACTCCTGATAAACCAGCCAATCATACCAACCGAGAATGTTGGGTCTTCAAGCATGCCGGCAAACTCAACGCCGAACACAAAGGGAAGGGACCTTAGAGCGAAGACGAGGACGAGTCTCGCCAGCCGAACACGGGGGGACAGAAGAAATTTCCACCGGAGATCAAAACAGTGAACATGATCTATGTCACTCATATCCCAAAGAGGGAGAACGCGCACTCCGAGATGTCTACGCCGTCGAGCCCGTCGCCCCCAAATTCAACCCATGGTCGGCCTGTCCGATCACCTTTGATCGCAGGGATCATCTGACTAGTATTCGTCACAGGGGTTCAGCTGCCTTAGTGGTCGACCCAATAATTGACGGATACCACCTCACTTGAGTCCTTATGGACGGCGGCAGCAGTCTCAATCTGATATATCAGGACGCTGTCTGCAAGATGGGGATAGACCCGTCAAGAGTCAAGCCAAACAACACTACCTTTAAAGGAGTTATACCGGGCGTGGAAGCCCGCTGCATGGGCTCTCTAACATTGGATGTTGTATTCGGTTCTCCCGACAACTTTCGAAGCGAAGAACTAATCTTCGACATAGCTCCGTTCCGAAGTGGCTATCATGCACTGCTCGGAAAAACGACCCTCGCCCGTTTTAATGCAGTCCTGCATTATGCTTATCTAAAACTCAAAATCCTGGACCATGTGGCGTCATTACGCTCAGCAGAAATACGGAGCGTTCTCTTTGTACAGAAGAATACACGGCGGCTCTAGAAGTCGAAGCACAAAACAGCCTATTCAAACCGAACAACTCATCTGTCGTCAAGACCACGGATACAGCTAAACGTATCCGGCGCACACCTCAGTGCGGAAGCTCAGATAAACCCGAGCTCGATTAGCAGCTATGCCCCCATCGACCGCCCCATAAGGAGATAGCACAAGTGCCACGTATACATAAATATACACTCAAAACCCCTTGGGTGGCAACAAGGGCACACTGCACACAAAAAGTCCATAGTTTGGCTCGACCCTGTTCGGACTCTAGAAGTTATATTTTAAGGTTCATTAAAACGAACCATTTTTGCTTACGGCCACACCTGATTCTTTTACCTGGTTTTTTCTCCTTCTTACAGATGGCCATCACACTATACCCTTCAAGGACACTTCACAACGGAGAAAAAGGCGCAGACGTGCAGCAGGGCCCCGCATTAAGGTTTCTTTTTTAGATTAAGATCCTGAGTAAACCTTTTTTTATCTCTTTTTGTTTTATACTTTGCTGGCATGTAAAATGTCCAAGAAAGATATCGACATTACCTGTAAATATATGGCTCGCCGTACTAAAGTGGATGTTATAGAAGCAGCTTGGTTCGTATTGTGTTTTGATATTTATGCTCTCACCACCTGTGCTCTTTCCCCACGTCAGATTGCCATATGTGCCTTGATACCAGGGTCTATCACCAGGGGTTGTATTCAGCCCCGTGTATATTGTAAAGTCCGAACACCTATAGGGAGTGTTCGGCGTCGCGAGTTTTGCCTTATATGCATCAGCTCCGAATCATGTCTTTGGTCAATAGTTGGGTTGCCCGGCTCCTGTGCTTACTACCTTATGTTCCGCTATATCGGCTAGGGTAGTAAAGGGAGAACTATTGCGATTGTGTCCTGGTTCATCCGGATGAGCACCTCAGTAGAGAAAGCCGAAAACTGACTGTCATGATGCAGCGAGAGCTGGTCAACCACTCGATGACTAAGCGGAATCTTTGCGATTCCTTCCGCATTAACGAAGGACCGTTTTTCCGGTCACGTATGTAAACACACCATATTCGGATAACCGCAGACATACCAGGGGCTATATAGTAGCCCCACCGTCAAACTCCTATGGCTAAGTGAAAGTGTTATAGCATTGCCTAGTTTGCCGCACTAACACCTTCTTAATGGACCAAGACGTTGGGTCAAGTGTGATCAAGTGCTTTTCCGAACACCCCCGCGTTATACGCGAGGGGGATGAAGCCGACGACTGCAAACTTTCATATTATATATAAAAAAGACGGCCGCACAGGAGGCACCAAAACTTTTCGGGCAAAAAGTATAAAAACATAGCCTTAAATATATCATAATATTGTTATTACAATTTTGATACAATTCACTCGAACATAATATCTTTCGAGCACTGACCCTCTATTAAGCGGGCACCTTCTAGGACATCTTCAAAGTAATGTTCTGGCATGTTAGGGTCCTTGCCTTCGGGTGGACTCTGCGCTGCAATATTGGTGGCCTTCATCTTCGCCCAATACGTCTTGACACGGGCAAGGGACATCCGTGCACCTTCTATGCATGTTGACCGCTTAACAGCGTCGATACACGACACCGCATTAACAAGTTGCCGCACCAAACCGAAATAAGTATTCGAAATGGGCTCAACTGGCCACAATCGGGCTATGATGTCCTTCATGGAAGTTCCCAACATCTTGTGGAGCTCGGCCCATTGGGCCACCTGTTCGTTCAACAGTGGACGCTTTGGCGTGTCAAATTGCGAGAAAAATAGCTTCTCCGTCGCATGTCCTTCTTGCGCGTTGAAAAACTGATTTGCATCGGCAGCACTCTTCGGCAGGTCCATAAAGGCGTCTGGAGAACTCCATAGTTGATTAAGAGGCGCATACTTCGGATCGTGAAACTTAGTTTGCAATAAAAAGGGCTTACAAGTCGCGATCTCCCCAGCTTGTCGGATCTTCTCCCGAGCCGCCCTAGACTCAGACTGGGCCTCCTTCGCCTCTTGTAAGGTCTTGTCAAGATCGGTCGCTTTGGCTTTGTTATCTTTCTCAAGAACTTGGCACCGGCTAGTGGCATCCTTCAGCTCAAGTGCCATAGTAGATATTTTCTCCTTGCACTGACGCCGAGCAGTCTGCTCGGTGCTACCTCTTGAGCACTGCGTTGGTTTTCCCTTGAAGAGGAAAGGGTGATGCAACAAAGTAGCGTAAGTATTTCCCTCAGTTTTTGAGAATCAAGGTATCAATCCAGTAGGAGGCTCCTCAAAAGTCCCATGCACCTACACAAACAAACAAGAACCTCGCAACCAACGCGATAAAGGGGTTGTCAATCCCTTCACGGTAACTTGCAAAAGTGAGATCTGATAGAGATAATAAGATAAAAGAAATATTTTTGGTATTTTTATGATATAGATTGGAAAGTAAAAGATGCAAATAAAAGTAGATGGAAAACCTATATGATAAAAGATAGACCCGGGGGCCATAGGTTTCACTAGTGGCTTCTCTCAAGATAGCATAAGTATTCCGGTGGGTGAACAAATTACTGTCGAGCAATTGATAGAAAAGTGCATAGTTAGGAGAATATCTAGGCATGATCATGTATATAGGCATCACGTCCGCAACAAGTAGATCGAAACGATTCTGCATCTACTACTATTACTCCACACATCGACTGACTCCTGCCTGCATCTAGAGTTTAAGTTCATGAAGAACAGAGTAATGCATTAAGAAAGATGACATGATGTAGAGGGATAAACTCAAGCAACATGATATAAACCCCATCTTTTTATCCTCGATGGCAACAATACAATACGTGCCTTGCTGCCCCTGCTGTCACTAGGAAAGGACACCGCAAGATTGAACCCAAAGCTAAGCACTTCTCCCATTGCAAGAAAGATCAGTCTAGTAGGCCAAACCAAACTGATAATTCAAAGAGACTTGCAAAGATAACTAATCACACATAAAAGAATTCAGAGGAGATTGAAATACTTCTCATAGATAAACTTGATCATAAACTCACAATTCATCAGATCTCGACAAACACACCGCAAAAAGAGTTACGTCGAATAGATCTCCAAGAAGATCGAGGAGAACTTTTTATTGAGATTCAAAGAGAGAGAAGAAGCCATCTAGCTAATAACTATGGACCCGAAGGTCTGTGGTAAACTACTCACAACTCATCGGAGAGGCCTTGGAGATGATGTAGAGGCCCTCCTTGGTCGATTCCCCCTCCGGTGGAGCACCGGCGAAGGCTCCAAGATGGGATCTCGTGGATACAGAAGGTTGCGGCAGTGGAATTAGGTTTTCGTGGTGCACCTGGATGTTTTCAGGGTACGGGAGTATATATAGGCGAAGGAAGTACATCGGTGGAGCAACGAGGGGTCCATGAGGGTGGTGGGCGCGCCGGGCACCCTCGTGTCCGCCTTGTTTGCAGCTTGACGTCCACTCCAAGTCTCATGGATTGCGTTTGTTCCGAAAAGATCGCTCCCGAAGGTTTCATTCCGTTTGGACTCCGTTTGATATTCCTTTTCTTCGAAACACTAAAATAGGCAAAAAACAGCAATTCGAGCTGGGCCTCCGGTTAGTAGGTTAGTCCCAAAAATGATATAAAATTGTAAAGTGAAGCCCATAAACATCCAAAACGGGTAATATAATAGCATGGAACAATAAAAAATTATAGATACGTTGGAGACATATCACTCGGCCTTTAATTCGGTGGCTACCTTTTCGGCAGCCGCACTACTCATCATGGCTTGCTCCTTCGCCCGGGCAAGTTCCGCCTGAAGGGTTTGAACTGCAGCGGCACTATCTGCAGTCATGCATATACAAATTCTCAGTATGACGTTCCTTTTACAATACTAGCATGTACTGAGTGCGCCAAAGACATACCTTGCGCCTTGTCGAGCCGCCTGTTAATAAGCGTGATGTCATCATCCGCTACATCAATGTTCTGCTTCAGATGTGCTACCTCTGTAACTTGGGCAGTGGCCATGGATGTAACAACCTGTGTTCCAATTAGTTAGATCATTTCCTGGGCATATATTTTTGATCCTTTGATCGCCTCCCTTTGGATGCCAACCAGAGTCACAAGGGCTACTATCTATACACATGTGCAATTTACATTTATAAATTACACTACGTGCCTCGAAACCTCTTAGTAGGGTCATGCAGGCTTCATTCAATCCGCTTTTCGCAGACCGAATTCTTTCAACCACCGTACCCATCAAGGTACGATGCTCCTCCGAGACGGACGCATGCTGCAACATGTCCATCAATGTATCCGGCACCACCGGATTCGAAACAGGTCGCATCGTCTCTCTAACATTGGATAGTCCGGGACTCTTGTTGTTCCCCATAGGGGTCGCACACCCTGGACCCTGGGCGGTCGAAGTATTACCTTTGGTCCCGGTCTTCACTACCCCTTGCACCACTTGTTGATCGGGAAGGATCCTCCGGGACGACACCTCAGTGTCGTCTACTATATTAGGCAGGGAGATCTATGGAGGCGTCTCGCTCTCCATCATCTCCGGAAGAAGATCCCCCGAAGAGGAGGACTATTGAGGAGGGCTGCGTACCGGACGGCAAACATATATTTTAAATGTTACCCTCACGACCAGGAAAGAATGGGACATGTTTAAAAACACCCTGATTCACTTACGATTTGGCTAAGGGCCTATCTTTGCGGAGTGACTGCATGTCAACGTCGCCCCTGACTGGGATACCTTCCCCGCTTAGAAGCTTCTCTCTTCGAGTCTTCGGAAGCGGCCCTTTTCTTCCTATGAGGAGAAGGGATGTCAGTTCGCCCTTCCCTTCCACCTTTGGAAGTGGAAGTTCCAATCTCCCTGGACAAATTGCCAGGTGTGCCTCCAGAATGGAGGCCGCCTTTGGCCTCTTCGTCCTCCTCCTTAGCTTCCCCCGCCGACACTTGGTATGGCACTAGAGCCAGCATCCTTGTTAATACCGGATCGGCAGAGTCTTCGAGAAGTGGAGCCGAACACCTGATTCTCTCTACCTTCTTTAGCCAGCCCTGGCCGAGTAGAGTTTTGTCAGTACATTGTTATGAATAATTTGACTAAACCCTGTTCAGGAGTCAAGTACTTACCAGAGTATCCGGATGATTGCAGTCAAGACCGAGGTCTTCCGTAGTATCCGACCACTGTTTTCGTGCGCCGAAGAATAAATTCCACATCCCTCAGAGCATTGTGCCGGAGAAGTGTTGAAGGGTCCGTGGACCTTCCGGATTGAACTCCCACATACAGAGAGGACGCCGCTGGCACAGAAGGTTCCGGCGGATTAGCATTACTTGGATTACATTGGTGAGACTGGTGTCCTTTTTAATGAGGCTCCGAATGCGACTTTGCAATGTCAGCACTTCATGAGTAGATCCCCAGTCCAACTGAGGGAGTCCTGGACTAGGGGGTGTCCGGATAGCCGAACTATCATCATCGGCCGGACTCCAAGACTATGAAGATACAAGATTGAAGACTTCGTCCCGTGTCCGGATAGGACTTTCCTTGGCGTGGAAGGCAAGCTTGGCGATACGGATATGTAGATCTCCTACCATTGTAACTGACTCTGTGTAACCCTAGCCCTCTCCGGTGTCTATATAAACCGGAGGGTTTTAGTCCGTAGGACAACAACAACAATCACAACAATCATACCATAGGCTAGCTTCTAGGGTTTAGCCTCCTCGATCTCGTGGTAGATCCACTCTTGTACTACCCATATCATCAATATCAATCAAGCAGGAGTAGTGTTTTACCTCCATCGAGAGGGCCCGAACCTGGGTAAAAACATCGTGTCCCTTGTCTCCTGTTACCATCCGCCTAGATGCACAGTTCGGGACCCCCTACCCGAGATCCGCCAGTTTTGACACCGACATTGGTGCTTTCATTGAGAGTTCCTCTGTGCAGTTGCATATAGGCCCGATGGCTCCTTCGATCATCAACCACGACGCAGTCCAGGGTGAGACTTTCCTCCCCGGACAGATCTTCGTATTCGGCGGCTTTGCACTGCGGGCCAATTCGCTTGGCCATCTGGAGCAGATTGAAAGCTACGCCCCTGGCCGTCAGGTCAGATTTGGAAGTCTGAACTTCACGGCTGACATCCGCGGAGACTTGATCTTCGATGGATTCGAGCCACAGCCGAGCGCGCCGCACTGTCACGATGGGCATGATTTAGCTCTGCTGCCGGACAGTGCCCTGGAGACCGCATGCGAGCCCGCTCTGACCCTTAATTCGGAGCCGACTGCGCAGATCGAGGATGGGTGGCTAGACACCGCCTTGGGGGCTGCCATGTCTACAGCGATAGAGCCAAATACCAACCTTGTCCCTTGTGAAGATCGTGACTCCAAGGTGCCGGACTCCTCGCCGGACTCCGAACCTCCTGTGCCCCTACCAATCGAATCCGATTGGGCACCGATCATGGAGTTCAGCGCCGCGGACATCTTTCAGCACTCGCCTTTCGGCGATATCCTGAATTCGCTAAAATATCTCTTGCTATCAGGAGAGCCCTGGCCGGATTGCGGTCAGGACGGTTGGGATGCGGACGAAGAAGAATTTCAAAGCCCACCCACCACCCACTTTGTAGCCACTGTCGACGATCTAACCGACATGCTAGAATACGACTCCGAAGACATCGACGGTATGGACGACGATGCCGGAGACGATCAAGAACCAGCGCCTACTGGGCACTGGAAAGCCACCTCGTCATACGACATATACATGGTGGACACCCCAAAGGATGGGAATGGCGATGGAACAGCGGAGGAGGATCCTTCCAAGAAACAGCCTAAGTGCCGGCGTCAGCGGCGCCGCTCTAAATCCCGCCACAGCAAGAATGGAGATTCCGGCACCGGAGATAATAACACCCCAGACAGTGCCGAAGACAACCCCCTCCAGCAAGATTTAGCACAGGAGGACGGAGAATCCAGCCCTCACGAGAGAGCGGCAGACGAAGAGGTAGAGGACGATAATTACATGCCTCCCTCCGGAGACGAGGCAAGCCTCGACGACGACGAATTCGTCGTGCCTGAGGATCCCGTCGAACAAGAGCGTTTTAAATGCAGGCTTATGGCCATGGCAAATAGCCTCAAGAAAAAGCAGCAACAGCTCAGAGCTGATCAAGATCTGCTAGCCGACAGATGGACCGAAGTCCTTGCGGCCGAAGAGCATGAACTCGAACGCCCCTCCAAAAGCTACCCTAAACGCAAGCTGCTACCCCGATTAGAGGAGGAAGCATATAAACCCACATCACCAGCGCACAATACGGCCGACCGGCCACCTCGTGGCCGCGACAGAGAGGCCTCCAGGCCCTCCACTAAGGCCGTACCCTGGCATCGCTCGAAAAGCACAAAGCCACGGGGGAATGTGCCGGATTTGCGAGATATATTCGAGGATAAGGAAAGACAATCAAGATCGATCTACGGATTGCGTGGGCGCCCCACGATGCGCGACGACTACCGTCGCGCCGGATACAGCAACTCCAGCAGGGCCGAACACAGTAGACAAAGCTCGCTTGAGCTACGTCGTGATATAGCCCAATATAGAGGTGCCGCACACCCACTATGCTTCACAGATGAAGTAATGGATCATCAAATCCCCGAAGGGTTCAAACCCGTGAATATTGAATCCTATGATGGCACAACAGACCCCGCGGTTTGGATCGAAGACTATCTCCTTCATATCCACATGGCCCGCGGTGATGATCTTCACGCTATCAAATACCTACCCCTCAAGCTCAAAGGGCCAGCTCGGCATTGGCTCAAAAGCCTCCCAGAAAATACCATTGGAAGTTGGGAAGAGCTCGAGGATGCGTTTCGAGCAAACTTTCAGGGGACTTATGTCCGCCCTCCGGATGCAGACGATTTAAGTCATATAACCCAACAGCCCGGAGAATCAGCACGCAAATTCTGGAATAGGTTCCTCACCAAAAAGAACCAAATAGTTGACTGTCCGGACGCCGAAGCCTTAGCAGCCTTCAAACATAACGTCCGAGACGAATGGCTCGCCAGACACCTCGGCCAGGAAAAACCAAGAACAATGGCCGCACTGACAAGTCTCATGACCCGCTTTTGCGTAGGGGAAGATAGCTGGCTGGCAAGATGTAGCACCAGCGACCCAAGTACATCCGAGGTCAGGGATGGAAATGGGAAAGCACGACGCAGAAAAGATCAATGCCGGAATAAGGAAAATGACCCAAATAGTACGGCGGTCAACGCCGGGTTCAAAACCCCGCGGCAGAATAACAAAACACTGCCCCTTAAGGACAACCGTGACGAGCTATCCAACCTAAACAAAATCCTGGATAGAATATGTCAAATTCATAGTACCTCCGGGAAGCCTGCAAACCATACCCACAGAGATTGCTGGGTCTTCAAACAGTCCGGCCGACTTAACGCCGAACACAAGGGGCTCGACACACCAAGCGAAGACGATGACGAACCCCACAAGCAGCGCACCGGAAAACAGAAGACTTTCCCACTAGAAGTCAAAACAGTAAACTCACTTCATGTGATAACAAGGAAAAATAGTGCGGCACCTACTAAAGCACGCGCCGCACGGTCCACCCCAGCGGAGTCCCGAAATTGGATGTTAACACCAATTACTTTCGACCATCAGTATGACTCCAGAAGTATTCGAAATGCAGGAGGGACCGCTTTG
Organism: Triticum aestivum; assembly: GCF_018294505.1. Taxonomy (NCBI): domain Eukaryota; kingdom Viridiplantae; phylum Streptophyta; class Magnoliopsida; order Poales; family Poaceae; genus Triticum; species Triticum aestivum. Next base: position 483,725,425 of record NC_057798.1, on the reverse strand, counting down.
ATATTGGATCCCATAATCGACGGACTACAATTCACACAAGTCCTAATGGATGGCGGTAGTGATATAAACCTGCTATACCAGGACACCATCCGCAGAATGGGGATAGACCCTACCAAAATTCTCCATAGCAGCACTTCCTTCAAAGGGGTGACGCCAGGCCTATATGCCAATTGTACAGGCTCTGTACTACTACAGGTTGTGTTCGGTTCATCCGACAACTTCTGTCGCGAAAAGCTAATCTTCCATATCGCCCCATTCAAAAGTAGCCATCAAGCATTTCTGGGACGCGAAGCTTTCGCCCGCTTTAACGCAATACCGCATTACGCGTCTCTGACACTTAAAATGCCCGGTCCACGCGGCATAATCTCATTAAAGGGTAACTTCGAGTGTTCCTCGACCACGGAAAACATGAGACTGCTTTGACAGCCACACACTAATCCGGCCTTGCTGATCAAAGCCCCTAAAAACAGGTCATTTAGACCTTGGACACGGTTAGGCGAGTCCGGTATAAATAAACAAGGGGCTCCCCAGCCGCATACCTCTTTACAAGGGGCTGCACGCATGAACAATGAGAGCCAATAAAGCTCAACTTTATTTTTCTTCCAAATCATAATCTGTTTTAAATACATTTTTTGCACGATATTTTTTCAAACTAAGTTCTTCTCTTTTACAGATGAATCACGTGCTACACCCGTCCAGGATACAACACAACGGAGACACAGGCACAGACATGCAGCAGGGACCCGTTGCAAATGATTCTTTTTAGATTAAGACCCTGCGTAAACCTTTCTTACTGTCTCTTGTTGATAACACATCCCCCGGTTTTCTACCACAACCGAAGAGGAGGCTGGCGTTTTGGCATCGGCCGCGTCAGAAGTTCTCGCCCGTACCTGGACACTAGGGGCTTAGGGCATTGTTCTGCCCGTTATCATAAAGACCGAATACCTCAGGGAGTGTTTGGCGTCTCGAGTTAGGCCTTATATGCATCAGCTCCAATCATGTCTTTGGTCAAATGTTGGGTTTGCCCGGCTCCTGTGTTTTGCTGCCTTACGTTCCGTATCATCGGCTAATGCGACACCAGGAGAACTACTGCGATTGTGCCCCGGTTCGGTCGGGCGAGCACCTCAGTAGAGAAAGCCGAAAACTGACTGTCATGATATAGCGAGAGACTGGTCAACCACTCGATCGACTACTGGAATGTTTAGAATTCCTCCGCTTTGACGAAGGACCATTTCTCGGTCAGGCACACACGCGCCCCGAGTTCGGAGAGCGCGGTGCGTTTAGGGGCTATATAGTAGCCCCACCATCGAGCTCCTATGGCTAAGTGAAAGTGATAAAGCATTATAGTCCGGTTGCCTAGTTTGCTATGCTGTCACCTCCTTCAAAGGACCAAGACGTTGGATTAAGTGTGAAAATGCGTCTTTTTGCAAACACCCCCGCACCATGTGCGTGGGGGCTGAAGCCAAAGACTGCCATCTTTCAGGTTATACATACATATACATTAACGGCCGCATAGGAGATATTTCAATACTTGAACGCACAAGTATAAAAAGCCGTTACATTATAAATATGGTTTCACAAATCATACATGTCATTTGAACATAACATTTTTCGAGCACTGCGACTCTATTAAACGAGCGCGCGGCAGGACTTCCTCAAAATAGTGCTCGATGGGTAATCGGCTTTTGTCCGAACCCCAGGATGCAATATCGATGGCATCCATCTCCGCCCAGTAGGTCTTAACACGGGCGAGAGCCATCCGCGCACCCTCTATGCATGCCGACCGCTTCATCGCCTCGATATGCGGCACCGCCCCAAGGAATTGCTGCAATAAGCCAAAATAACTCTTCGGCTTGGGCCTTTCCGGCCACAGATGAGCCACCACATCCGTCATGGCCAGTCCGGACAATCCATTCAGCTCAGCCCACTCAGCCAACCGATCCGTCAACGGAAGTGGACGCTCCGGACTATGGAATTGAGACCAATAAAGCTCTTCCATTCCATGATCCTTCTGGCTTCGGAAGTGCACGACTGCGTCCGCCGCACTCGCCGCCAAATCCAGATAAGGATCCTCCGCACCCACAATTGGCCCAACTGATCATACTTTTGATCCGTGAACTTCCTACGTAGCAGAAAGGGCTTTCCAGCCGCAATGTCTCCGGCCTGACGCAGTTCCTCCTTCATAGCCCGCATAGCAGAACGGGTATCCTTGGCTTCGGCGGTGGCCTTCTTCAGGTCCTCTTGCTCCGCCTGGCATTCTCTTTCAAGAACTTCATAGCGGTCGGTAGCATCTTTTAGCTTCACGGCCATTCCGGCCATCTCCTCCCTGTTTCGGCAATGAGCAGCCTTTTCGGCTTTTAGCTCTTCGGCTGCCTGCGAGGCAGCCGCATCACTCCTTCTGGCTTGCTCCTTGGCTTGAGCAAGCTCTGCCCGAAGGCCCTCCATAGCAGCGGCGCCATCTGCATCAAACATACATGTTGTAAGGCGTGGGCATAAGCTCCCTTACCAGGTGACCGCGGAGAAACCACCCACCTTGTGACTCGTTAAGTCGCTTATTGACAAGCGCGATGTCCGCATCCGCAACGTCCAGTTGCCGCTTCAGTTCGGCAACTCTATCAGTCCGGCTAGCCACCAAACGCTCCGCCCCCTGAATAGGAACGGCGACATCTTAACACTGAGATTATGATCCTCGGCACGCTGTCACTTCTGACAACACACCAAGTCTCAGGGGCTACTATCTATACAGGGCGCACTCTATGTGCGAAACTGTCAAAAGGTATGTCATTTTTACGTACCTCAAACCCTGTCAGTAAACTTCTGACGGCCTCATGCAACCCGCTCTTAGCGGATGAAATCCTTTCAATCACCGTACTCATCAATGTACGGTGATCTTCTGAGATAGACGCCCTCTCAAGCAGATTCTTCAGCTCCTCCGGCCGTACACCAGTTGGTGCCGAACTCTCCGGCCCCGCCGGACTCGGGGAGACCCTCCGCAACGACACCTCAGGGTCGCCCTCCCCGCCTGACGGCATGGCAGATGGAGGCGTCTCACTCTCTATCATCTCCGGACAAAGATCCCCCAAAGACGAGCTCTGCTGAGAAGGGCTGAGATCCGAACTGCAAGGCAAAAACTTCGGTTATCTTCAGAAATAAAAAACAGGGATGTCCCTTATTACAAAACTCCCCTCTTTCTACTTACGGCTCGCTGGAGGGCTGATTCCCTTGAGGAGATAGTGCGGTCAGGGCTTCTCCCGGCACAGGACCTTCCGGTGCGGATTTCTTCCCCCGCTTTAAGGCCTTAGCCTCCGGATCCTCGGAAGCGGTCCTCTTCTCCCCCTGGAAGGAGGGATTCTCGATCCCTCCCTTCTTAAGAGCCTCCTTAGTGGAGGCGGTAGTTTTCCTATTCTCCCCTTCGCCCTCTTCCGAAGGCGCAACCTCCAACATCTTAACTAACACGGGATCCGGCATGGTCTCAGGGAGGGGGGCCGGACACCGTATCAGTTTTGCTTGTGCTATCCACTCCTGTCCAAGGGATAGCTGGTTAGAAGGCAAATCCATGATAAATAAATGAACGATATGTCCGGACACAGGGCTACCTACTTGAGTATCCGGGCGATTGCAACTTAGGCCAGCGTCCTCGGTCAATTCCGGACACATCTCTTGTGATCCGAAGAACAGTTTGTACATCTCCACGGGTGTCGTACCCATGAAGTGTTGGAGAGCTCGAGGTCCCTCCGGATTGAATTCCCACAGGTGGAGGGGGCGACGTTTGCAGGGCAGAAGACGCCGGATCAGCATAACCTACGTCACTACGACCAGGTTGATCTCCCTCTCTTGGAGGTCTCGAATCCGGCCCTGCAATAAGGGTACGTCCTTGGACGGCCCCCAGTCGAGTCGTTTGTGGACCCATGACGTCAGCCGTTGTGGAGGGCCCGAGCGAAAGGCGGGCGGCGGCCTCTGCCTGCTGCCCCTGGGAGCGGTGATGTAGAACTACTCCTGTTGCCACAAGCCGAGCTCCTCCTGAAAAGAGCCCTCGGGCCATGGAGCATCGGCCCTCTTGCTTATAACTGCCCCGCCGCACTCTGCCTGATGCCCCTCAATCATCTTCGGCTCCACGTTGAAGGTTTTGAGCCACAAACCGAAGTGAGGGGTAGTGCGGAGGAAGGCTTCGCAGACGACAATAAATGATGAGATGTGGAGGATGGACTCCGGAGCCAAGTCGTGGAATTCCAGCCCATAGTAAAACATGAGCCCCCTCACGAAGGGATCCATCGGGAAGCCTAAACCCCGACGGAGGTGAGACACGAACACGACGCTCTCGCTAGGCTCGGGAGTAGGAATGACTTGCCCTTGGGCAGGCAACCTATGCGAAATCTCGTAGGTCAAGTACCTGGCTTCCCTCAGCTTTAGCACGTCCTCTTCCGTGATGGAGGAGGGCATCCACCGGCCCTATAGGTTGGAGCCGGAGATTGTCGAAGGTTCGAAGTGCCCGAATCTGGAGCCCTGGGTGTTGGAACTCGGGGCAAGGGGCGGGTTCGATTGAGTATTGAAGAAAAGAAACGGGCCTTGGTCTCATTATAAAGAGGGAGAATACCAAGAGCCGTCCCCGTGACGGTTTGGAACTCGCCTTCGATGGAGGGGGCGTGGCAACGGGCACGGTTGGGTTACCCACGTCCGTATTGATGGGAATCCCAGAATAAGGGGAACACGATCTCTGCTTCGACAAGACGTGCCAAGGAAACCGCTTCGCTAAACGCGCTGAGGTGGTATAATAAAAACGATTCGTAAAAGCTTGGCCGTGGGTAACGTCATGCCACAAAATACGTCAGCAGATTGAACTTGTGTAAATATTATTCTCTCTATGGTGGTATGTGGAATTTATTTTGCAGAGCCGGACACTATCCTGGTGTTCACAATCTTCTATGAATTATTCGGAGGAGGAACCCGCCTTGCAATGCCGAAGAAAATATGCGCGCCGGACTCGTCGTCATTGAAGCCTGGTTCAGGGGCTACTGAGGGAGTCCTGGACTAGGGGGTGTCCGGATAGCCGAACTATCATCATCGGCCGGACTCCAAGACTATGAAGATACAAGATTGAAGACTTCGTCCCGTGTCCGGATGGGACTTTCCTTGGCGTGGAAGGCAAGCTTGGCGATACGGATATGTAGATCTCCTATCATTGTAACCGACTCTGTGTAACCCTAGCCCTCTCTGGTGTCTATATAAACCGGAGGGTTTTAGTCCGTAGGACAACAACAAAAATCACAACAATCATACCATAGGCTAGCTTCTAGGGTTTAGCCTCCTCGATCTCGTGGTAGATCCACTCTTGTACTACCCATATCATCAATATCAATCAAGCAGGAGTAGGGTTTTACCTCCATCGAGAGGGCCCGAACCTGGGTAAAAACATCGTGTCCCTTGTCTCCTGTTACCATCCGCCTAGACGCACAGTTCGGGACCCCCTACCCGAGATCCGCCGTTTTGACACCGACACCAACCCCTTGTTAATCCACAATGCAAGCTATAAAGGAGGGCCAGATAGAAACGTGAGTGTAGCTGCCCACTTTTTACCATGGGGTTCGGTAATGTAAAACCACTCCCGTTGCCATAAGTCAGAAGATTCTGTGAAAGAGCCCTTTGGCCAAGGAGAAGTGGTAAGTTTGCTTATTGAAGCTCCTCCGCACTCCGCTTGTTTCCCGTCAATTACCTTCGGATTCACGATAAAGGTTTTAAGCCATAAGCCAAAGTGTGGAGAAATCCGGAGGAAGGCCTCGCACGTGATGATGAACGGCGAGATATGAAGGAAGGAGTCTGGAGCTAGATCATGGAAATCCAACCCTTAATAAAACATAAGCCCTCGAACAAAGGGATGGAGGGCAAACCCAAGCCCTCGGAGGAAGTGAGAGATGAACACAACCCTCTCATTGGATCTGGGAGTGGGAATAACCTGCCCTTGAGCAGGAAGCCTATGGAGGATTTCTGCAGTCAGGTATCTTGCCTCCTTGAGCTTTGAGATATCCTCCTCTGTGACAGAAGGCGCCATCCACCGGCCTTGAAGGCTGGGTCCAGACATGGCTGGAGGCTCGAAGCGACTGGATTGACCCTTGAGTGTTGGAGCTTGAGGTGGGAGGTGGAGGAAAGAACTAGCGTGGAAGAAAAAGGACAGGCCTTAGCCCCTTTATAAAGGCGACGAATATCAAGCGTCCCCTCCGTGGCCTTAAAACATACGTATTCCCAAGGAATCATGCCAATGGAACGGTTGGGTTACCCACACCCGTGTTGATGAAAATCCCGCAATAAGGGGACACGATCTCTGCTTTGACAAGACATGCCAATAAAACCGCCTCCTGAAACATGGAGTGGCAGGCTAGAAAACGATTAAAAATAATGGCCGGGTGATGACGTAATGTCGCGCTACCAAAATTGTTAGCGGATTGGACTCATGAAATATTATATTCTCTACGGTTGTGTGTGGAACTTGCTTTGCAGAGCCAGACACGATTCTTGTGTTCGAGATCTACTTTGAAGTATTCAGAGAAGGAACCCGCCTTGCAATGCCGAAGACAATCTGCGCGCCAGACTCATCGTCATTGAAGCCTGGTTCAGGGGCTACTGAGGATGTCCTGGACTAAGGGGTCCTCGGATAACCGGACTATATACTTGGGCCGGACTGTTGGGCTATGAAGATACAAGATAGAAGATTTCTTCCCGTGTCCGGATGGGACTCTCCTTTGCATGGAAGGCAAGCTTGGCGATTCAGATATGTAGATTCTTGTCTTTGTAACCGACTTTGTGTAACCCTAGCCCCCTCTGGTGTCTATATAAACCGGAGGGTTGAGTCCATAGGAGAACAATCATAATCTCATAGGCTAGGCTTCTAGGGTTTAGCCATTACGATCTCGTGGTAGATCAACTCTTGTAATACTCATATTCGTCAAGATCAATCAAGCAGGAAGTAGGGTATTACCTCCATAGAGAGGGCCCGAACCTGGGTAAACATTGTGTCCCCCGCCTCCTGTTACCATTAGTCTTAGACGCATAGTTCGGGACCCCCTACCCGAGATCCGCCGGTTTGACACCGGCAGCGAGCGCCATCCGAACCGGTTGAATATAACCCGAGCTACAATCTCCCATTGGTTGCACCTTGTAACCAAAGGCTCCCTGGAGTCCATAGGAGTGAGTAAGGACCACATATGGATCCAAGCTGTAGCTCTGAAGATGACCTGCAAGAAAGTTAGAGTGTGTTGTCTGCTAAAAATCATATCATTCCTACAGTTCCATATAGCCCATAATAGCACACATATTCCAATCCGAATGTGAGCCGCAGTAATCTGTTCAACCCCAGCTAACCACGTCCCAAACAACGACGCAATATCTACTGGAGGATTAATGTTGAAAGCTATATGAATCATTCTCCAAAGTAACTTGGCAAGTTGGCATTCAAGAAATAAGTGTTGTATTGTTTCATCATGATCAGAAAAATAGCACCGCGAACTCCCACCCATCGCCTTTTGATTATGATGTCCTTTGTGAGTATCACTTGCTTGTGGACGAACCACATAAAGATTTTAATATGCAAAGGAACCTTAACCCTCCAGATGTGCAACGATCTTGAGATTGGGTCATAATTAATCAAATACATATAGAGTGATTTCACCGTAAAAATCCCATTCTTAGTTAACTTCCATTGTGTCAAATCCGGCTGGTCGGAGAGTTGAACTTCTATCAGTCTCTGAACCAAATGCATCCAGGCAGTCCATCTCTCACCAACTAACACATGTCGGAACTGAATGTTCAAGGGAATAGTTTGAAGGACTGTGCCTACGTAATCCTCCTTACATTGCACAATATTATAAAGAGTGGGATATTGGACGGCCAGGGGCGTCTTTCCTAACCACGTATCCTCCCAAAATCTTGTTGACATCCCATTGCCAACCAAGAATTTGACCCTACGAAAGAACAAGTCCTTCGTTCTCATAAGTCCCTTCTAGAATGATGAGTCAGTCGTCTCATGGTAACCCGGGCTAGTGTTTTCGAGTGCAAATACTTATTGTGCAGCATTTGTGACCACATACCCTCTGGCTCTGTCTCTAGCCTGTATAGCCATTTGCTCATAAGACATTTATTCTTAATTTCTAAGTTCTCAATATCGAGACCCCCTTGGTCTTTAGGTCGGCAAAGAATATCCCATCGCGCGAGACGGTATTTCCTCTTGGCCTCATCAGACTGCCAGAAGAACCGAGAACTAAAGAAATCAAGTCGCTTCTGAACCCCTTTCAGAATTTTGAAGAACGAAAGTAGAAACATCGGCATACTAGTCAGTACCGAGTTAATCAGGACTAGCCGACCTCCATATGACATAAGCTTGCCCTTCCAGCAGCTAAGTTTTTTTCAATTCGTTCTTCAATACACTTCCATTCTTTATTGGATAACTTACGGTGGTGAATCAGTATACCCAAGTAACTGAATGGTAAAGTACCTAATTCATATATCCGACAATTGTCTATAAGTGTGTTCCTCGTCTTTGGCCTTCCCAAAGCAAAACAACTCGCTTTTATGAAAATTAATTTTTAAGCCAGACAATTGTTCGGAGAGACATACGATAAGTTTCATATTACGTGCCTTAGCCATGTCATGTTCCATGAATAGGATAGTGTCATCAGCATGCTGTAGAATGGATACTCCTCCATCGACTAGATGAGGAACTAACCCCTCTACATGGACATGCTGCTTGGCCCTGCCAATAATGACGGCCAACATATCTGCCACAATATTAAACAAAAGAGGAGACATGGAATCCCCTTGTCTCAACCCCTTATGTGTCTGAAAGTAATGACCAATATCATCGTTCACCTTAATTCAGACACTACCCTTCTAGACTTGGGTATCCACTTGGTTCCTCCAGGGTTCACTAAAACCTTTCATGCGCATTGCCTGCTGAAGAAAAGGCCACTTTACTTTATCATACGCCTTCTCAAAATCCACTTTGAAGATAACCCCATCCAGTTTCTTCGAGTGAATATCATGAAGCATTTCATGCAGAATGACCACCCCTTCCAGTATGTGTCGCCCCAGCATGAACACTGTCTGGCTTGGTTGGATCACTAAATGAGAAATTTGTGTCAATCTATTGGTTCCAACCTTTGTGAAAATTTTGAAACTCACATTCAGCAGACATATGGGCCGAAATTGTTCGATATGAACTGCCTCATCTTTCTTTGGTAACAGCATCGTACCAAAGTTAAGGTGAAACATCTCCAAATGACCGTTGAAAAAATTGTGAAACATAGGCATAAGATCATATTTAATAATATGCCAACATTTCCTATAGAATTCAGCTGGAAACCCAGTTGGTCCTGGTGCTTTATTCGGTTTCATTTGTGATATTACCTGAAGAACCTCTTTTTCAGTAAACGGTGCAGATAGAATAGCATTCTCCGCTGCCTGTAATTGAGGTATATCATCAATCACAGATTCATCTAGTGTCACCATACTTTTATTCGGGTGTCCAAAAAGTTGTTTATAGTAATTAGAGATATATGCTTTCAAATTTTCATGCCCCACTATTGTCCCCTCGTCCTGTTCAAGCTGTATGATTTTCTTCTTCCTATGTTTACCATTTGCAACCATATGGAAGAATTGTGTATTGTCGTCCCCTTGGACAACCTTAAGCATTTTAGCACGCAATGCCCACTTGAGCTCCTCCTCTCTCAAGAGAGCTCGTAGACCTTGCTCAACCTCGGACTTGGATCTTTGCTCATTAACTATAAGAAGAGTGTCTTCAGCCTTTAAGTCTAGTGCCTCAATTAATTGAGTAAGACACTCTTTTTCTTGTTTGTAAATCCCACTCTCATTTCTGGCCCAACCTCTCAAAAACTATCGGAGATGTCTAATTTTATTTTGCCATCTATCAATATGTGTCCTTCCACTAACCGGCTTAGCTCATTCATGTGCAATGATCTCCAAAAATCCTTCTCTCTTGAACCAACTTTGTTCGAAGGAGATGGTATTTTTATTTGCCACATGGGTAGCCTCACCCGAGTCTAATAGAAAATTGGTGTGTGATCTGAGATCGCTCTCTGCATCGGATGGACCGACACCAAAGGATACTTTTATTCCCATTCCACACTAGCAGGTACCCTATCCAACTTTTCATAAGTCGGAATGGGTAATGAGTTGGCCCATGTAAATTGTCTACCAGTGAGTTCTATTTCTCTCAAATTAAGACTCTTGATAATCATGTTAAACATCATAGACCAACGTCCATCAAAATTGTCATTGTTCTTTTCATCTCTCCTCCTGATTATATTAAAATCCCACTGACTAGTATTGGCAGATTTTCATCTCCACAAATCCGCACCAAATCGGCCAAAAAGTCTGGTTTGAATTCAGGTTGTGTTGCCCCATAGACAGCTACAAGAGACCACCGGAACCCATCTAGTTTTGATCTCACCGTAAACTTAACCAAAAAGTCTCCATGAACCACATTAAGCACCTCAAGCGTCTCACACCGCACTCCTAGTAAAATCCCACTAGATCTTCCTCTAGGAGGTAAGATGTGCCAGTCGATACCACTAGAGAGAGTTTCAAGGAACTGTGATGTAAAATTGTCTCGTCCTATTTCCAAAAGTGCAATGAAGTCTAAGTGTTATTCTATCGTTGTCTCCGCTAAGAACCTTCGTTTAGCCAAGTCAGCTAGACCTCTGCTATTCCAAAAGAGTCCTTTCATAAGTCATCATGGATTTTTTTCTTAAGCTTAACTCTAGCACTTCTATGTACTGTCGAAGTAGGATAAATTTTCCGCTTCCAGGGTCGTTTGGGCTTCTCCCCAACACCCTACAGGAAAGTAGGATCAGTGTCGGCAGAAACTGCGCCCTCCATCATTAGAGGCTCTACCATGTCTGTAGTCTCTGACCCCTCCTCATCCTCGGCCTCCGCACTAGGCAGAAGATTGTTACATATATTTACAAAAGAAACCATTCCTAAATTGTTCATTTCATTACTATTCACGGGTTTGATAGATGCAAGGTTATGAATAATTTCGGAAGCCCTCTCCGCTTCCAAGTCTAAAAGATCGTTTATGTATTTGACAACCTCAGTTTCATTTGATCCCAAAGAAATTCCTAAGTCGTTTGCCTTATCCACTATTTCATTTTCTGTGAAGTGCAAAATTGAACAACTTTTATCAAAAGACGCACCTGTAGTAGCCTTGACATGACGAAGCATGGCTGCCCTCTTGGCACGCACTAGCTGCAGGTCGTCCGCATCTGGCTGACCCTGGATCCGGTTGCTGACACACCTGCCAGCCGTCACTGGATCCGCGATCCGCCGAAAGCGATAAGCTCCTCCGCCGTCCTCTCCCGAGGGGTATGCTCTCGACTCCCACGCCCTTCCCCTAGCGTCGGTGAAGGAAGGTACAACATGGTCGAGCGGAAATCGCCCGCAGTGGTCAAGGGGGAAGAGGACCATGGAGCCACCTGCTCAATAGTCCCGCTCCCCCCTCGCCAACAGTGCAACACGGCCCTTGTCCTTCTGCATGGCGCGGTCCTGCGAAGGGTTTAAGGCACGGGGCTCCTGCCCGCGCCTCACTCCCAGCTCGCCCGGTACAATCGGGATAGAAAGAGCACCTCGGACCTCTTGTCCAGGCGCCCCTCTCAAGGAGGTCGAGCCAGACACGTGTAGGCAGGCGCTATGTGCCTCCTGCCCACGACCCCCCACTCGCGATCGACCCGAAAGTGTCCACCTGCCCATCAGGCATGGAACCCATCCTGACTGGGCCACTGTTAGTGTGACGTAGTCCTTGTGGTGCCTGCTGTGGGGTATCGGTAACCTCTCTCGTAGTAAGGGTCGTCGTCGCCTCACAGATAGGGACCAACACTGGTGGTAGCTCAAGTTCTACCGGGTCGTCCGCCTCAACTCTGGTGCTCCATAACCGACTAGGAGCCGACCTTGCTCCAAATGAACCAAAGCGAAGTGTGTTCATCAGAGTTGTGGACGGGGGTGCCTCTTTGGCAGAGTTATCTGCCTTATCTGGTTGCGCATTGGGCCCCTTGGCCGACTCCCGTGGTGAATTGTATTACCCCTTATCCTGATTCCCGGGGGCTCCGTCCCCCTTAGTTGTGTCCATATCCTGAATCTCATCCCCATCCCGGGAAACCGAAGCGTCCTCAATCTCAAGCTCTAAAACATACGTGACTCCAGCATGTGTCCATCTAACCACATCTGGCATGAACTCAACGCTTAAAACACTGACCAGCAACCTCGCGGCCCCTTGTGCATGAGTGAAAGGCATGTCCACCTTTTCTATCTTGCCAATCATAGAACCCAAGATCCAAGCAAACAGAAAGTTCTTAATCAGTTTTGGTGGTGCGCCAAAGAAACGTACCCACACCTTCTCTAAAGGTGTACCCTCTGGTTCTTCGTGCTTCCACTCATCAAAAGCAATAATAATGTTGGTACTTGGAACTCTTTACGGACCCCACTTAAGAAAATGCATCTGATCCTCTTTAGTTGGGAAATCCACCTTGTAAGCCTATCCCTCCAGCTTTTCCAAATGCCACTGATAATTACTCGATACCAGGTCATGCAGTTGCCTCACAATCTGAGCATCAGTCAACCGCCCATTAGTAACCCGGACAACTGCTGGGAATGAACTCTCAACCACATGCGGTAGAGGATCCACCTCCGGTGTCTCAAAGAACATCAACTCCTTGCAACACAAACCAAAAATATTTACGACAGGTTTAGGACCGGATAGGAGTGGGCAGTCACCGGTCACATGCTGTGATATGAGGCAATAGTAACAAAGCTCATTAGTACACTCTACCACAAAGTGACCCGGTTCGCCAATCTATAGCAAGGCAACTTCTTCTTCTTAATTGCCCACTTCGAAAGCTTTTCTCCCTCCGCTTTGTCCGGTCCTTTGTCCGACGTGCCATCCCTAGTTTTTGCGACTCCAGAAGCCGCCGAAACGGTCACCGCTGCCAGAGCCCTAACCGCGTCAACCGCAGCCGCGGGCAACATGGATGAGACTCCCGCGACATCTGCTGAGTGCTCAAACTCCGCCCCCGGAGCCGTGTCCGCAATGGGCGGTGGTGGCGGTGGAGGTTGTCGCGGTGGAGGTGGGCGCCTCCCTCTCCCGTCATGCCAATAGCCTCCCCGGAAACGACCATTGGGGTCGGCAACACCTTCAACAAAATTACCGAGCGGGCCCTAAAATCCATGTCCTGGACCGTCGCCATTGTACCAGTTGAAACCACAGCCACCACCGGAGGTTGATCCACGGTGCAGCCCCTCACCATATGCATCGTAACCATCATCGCCCCATCGCCCGTACCCGTTGAATCTCGGACCATCTCTGCTGTATCCACCACGCCCTAGACCATCCCATCCATCATGTGAGCCTCAACCTCTTCCTAGGGCCGGCTCCTTGGCCACCGGCGGCTGCGTTGGTTCCTCAGGCTGTCGCGCGCTTGGCCGAGCAGCATGCACCGGCGCTTGAGAACCCGAGGCTGCAGCTAGCGGCCCCTGCCTCGCGGTAGGTTGAGCACCACGGCCGGCTCCGGCTCTAGCCTGCTGACCCGTAGCTAGCGACCCTTGTGGAGGCGGAACACCACTGCCAGCACCACCGGCCCCAACGGCGGGCGGAATGCCACTGCCGGCACCGCCGGCGCCAACGGTGGGCCGCGGCCCACGCTTGACAGGAGGTGGCCCGCGTCTAGCCATCTCGCCGGCGTAGGAGATCCTAGTTGCCAGTCCTGCACCAAGAGTCGAGAAACCCGGTGTGTGCAAAACTCTAGTCACGATCACAAAGGCCTCGGGCAACGATGATACATGCACACACGTAGAATGTGGATCGAACGAGGCTTGGGCTCTGGCTTGGCCTTACCCGAGCCTAGAGAGACCACGACCATTGCCGCATCCGACTCGATTCCATGGCCCAGCAGCAAATTCAATCGAGCCCTTCTGGCTGCTCGAATAGCGCCCGCCGATCTCGCCACCGGCGACCTTAGCGGCGGCGGCGGCCGACCATTCTTTCCCTTCTTCTTCTTTCGAGTAACTAGAGTCCAAGTTTCCGGCATAAAATCTGACAAAGTAACGGGTTCTCAGATTACCTTGGGGATCGGGCCAATCCAGGGTTTCACGATCGGCTTGGGATTTTGAATTTTGATCGACGACGATCGGGCACCGCCTTGAGCTCCGGCGACTCCATCGATCCCGTAACCTCTGAAACCACCAGCCTACCTATCGAGGCTTGATTCTCCACCTGTTCTTCGTCATTGCTTTCAATGAGCGCCCAAAATCGGCCTCCCGGTTTTCCAGGAACCATCGCCTCCGTCAGATCAACCATCTCCGCTACCTTCAGAGGTAAATCAACTTGCACACATTCACCAACAACCACATCATATTCATCAATCATGAATTGTATCCCTAGCTCAATCAAGTCACTGTCCGGAAGATAGTCGCCGGCTAGCACGTCATTCTCCAAATCTAACAGAACCGTCCAGCGCGAAAGTGGAGTGAAACGTAGGCGGCCTTCGATCCAGTTGCCGGGATCCGACCCGATGGAGAATTGAACCCGCCATTTTGTCAATGTCCTCCTCTCCCGTCCGATCTCTTCATGCGCCGGGTTGCTGCGGTCAAAACCACGCGATCCCGCTGACCCCTCCCTTCCTCCCGGCGGTGCCGCCACAGGAGCACTTGGAGAGGGTGAGCGGATCTGCGATGGTCCCTCCATAGAACCCTCCGACGAGGAATGGCATGCCGGCCGCGAAAGTCCGGTCGCCTCAGGCGGCCGCGTTTCCGCCTCCCCCTCTTCTCTTATGGAGTTTTGTTACTATGCTCTTCTTTTACTAGGCTGAAAATGTATGTTAGTGCCTCGTAACAAAATTGTATATTTGCGGAAAGGACAGAAAATGGGGGAGAATTTCACTTCCCCGACCTGTGCACCAACTAGGGATGCAGACGACCATTTTAGTATGAGTACCAAGATAAACATGGTCCTCAGATTTTTTTAAGATGAGTATCAAGATATTTTTTGATGAGTGCTTCCACCACACACCAAACTTGATCCTCAATAAATGGGGGAAAACCCCTGTGCATCACCTGTCAATTCTAGGAATTGAACTCGGGTCGTTAGGCTGCACAACCACATGCCCAACCACTAAGCCAAGGCTAGACTTGAAGCAGCGATGCACTGGTATATACATAACCATGGCCAAACTTGATCAAATTTACCGAATCATTTAATTTTAGTTGAAAACTAAATTAAAAAATTTGGAGATCGGTGTGACCACTTGCCATTCTCTTGGACATGACCGGGGAGGCACCCATAGGTTTCTGTTATGTCTGCAACATACCTCTTAATCCTTTTCCTTAGTCTGGATAAGCCGTTGGGACGTACTGCACTCAAGAGAAAAAGTTGCATGAACCAGATCGAATTCCTAGTTCAATTACTTCAAGTCCAAAAACAACTGAAGCAAGTAGCATCTTTGACAAAAAATAGTTGGAAACTTTTAACTCGCTTGTTCCAGGGTCTGTTCTAGAACCTGCATCACGAAAGAAAATATCGTGTAAGTACATGTTTTGAAAGCTTAGACAAACTATTTGGTCATTATATATGTTTAATGAATCAGATTCCCAATTTTAGTTGTTGAACTCATAGCAATACGACAATATACTGATGTAGATACAAAATTTGCTCACCTCTCTGGTAAAATGGCACTTCTGTTGTATAGTCACGAACACCTTCATTTAAAGGGCGATCATTCACATAGACAGAATATTAATGATTTATTCCTATGAAACCAATAGCATGCTTAATTCAGATCGGGATTTTGTGAAGGGCCAGAACCAACATTTGTACTGTACAATCGCTTGTGGGTAATCTCCAAACACCAATGGTCCTAGTGTCCTGTATACAACAACCCAAATAACCAATGGTTGAGCAACATCAAACCAAACAATCTCTCATGCATAAGAACATGATAAGTCGAATACGTACATGACAAAAGAATGGAAATGGGAGAATACACTGACCTTGGATTGGTGGTGCAGTCAAATCCATGACAAGCGAATGTCGACAAACAACAGCAACATTGAATGTCGTACGACCATTGTCGACACCAGCGACGTCCTTGAGCTAGTTGGCATGCATGGAAGATATCATGTTATTATCACCTCTATTTATTTGAACTTGTATATTCATATGTGTGTTACTTTTCCTACTTTGTTGAACTATATCAATAAGTGTATTGTTGAACTTAAATGTTGTCATTGAGTCTATTTATAGTTGATTTTTTGACTGTTCTTACACTGAATTATGCTGTCATTTTGGCTGAAATCACTGTTGTGCAACTTTTATTTCAAATCTGAAAATCAAATTACCGGCATTGCGAAAACATGGAACGTCACAACTGATGACTATTACTGCTGGTGTTGACCACGTGGCATGCCATTACCATCCAAAATACTGATGGCGTAGGTGCCATTGCTAGCGCTAATTTTTAACACTGGCGCTATATTGGTGGCTTCGGGTGTCCACGCCACCAAGGCTGTTTTTGGCACACCATAGCTAGGATTTTCTGCACTAGCGAGACCTCTGCCATTCGATTATGAGACAGCCTGTCTGCAGCCTCATCATTGCCGCCGGCGACCGTGTCAACCTCGATCCCAATGATGTGGTGGCCAGGCTCGAGTGCATCCTTGGTGGAGTTGATGTTCTCGATGTAGTAGAATATCACCAACATAATATCTTGAGGATGCAGGTGATGGACGGAATTTTCTACCAGTGCAGAGACATGGAGATGGTGTGGTTCCGTGGGCATGTCATGCACGCAATTACACGTTGTCAAGCTCTACTAGAAGAGGCCCACCAGCCCCAAGAGCCTCCCTATGGCAGCAGCTCCGCAGGCGGAGACGGGTATGGTAGCCGTGGGTCCGTACACCCAGAATAAAAGTCGCAAGGGTGCTATACTAATCATGGAGTCTTGGAAGACCATCATCGGAAGGCCGCCAGCTCAGCCTTTTAGCCTATATTTTATTATAATTGTATGCAAATGTCATATATTGGCATTTTACGTCGGTAAGCATATGTAGGTCGTGTGTCTTTTGGGCGTTGCTGCATGTGGAATTTTAAATTATCCTGAATATGTAGGACATTTCTTGTCGGATTCCGGGCTCCGTAGACCCAAGAAAGGTTCGAACTCTGGGGCGTCTGCGAAGAACTCAACCTCTCTAGCTAGCCAACTCGCTGCTCTCACGGCCTAGCTCGATGAACAAGAAAGGGACAGACACGACAGTTTACCCAGGTTCGGGCCACCTTACGGTGTAAAGCCCTACTCCTGCTTTGTTGTGGATTAGCCTCACGGGGGCAGAGGATGAACTAGTACAAAGACGAACAGCTGTAGGACCTTGAGAAGAGGTGTCTAGAGGGGGGGGGGATTAGACACTAAGTACCAAAGTTGTAGTTTTTAACTATTTTTAAGTTGAAGTGGAGATTAGGCACAAGTTTAACATTCACAACACATAGCAAGCAAGCATGCAAAGAGTATATGAGCAGCGGAAAGTAAAGCATGCAACTTGCAAGAATGTAAAGGGAAGGGTTTTGGAGGATTCAAACGCTATTGGAGACACGGATGTTTTTGGCGTGGTTCCGATAGGTGGTGCTATCGTACATCCACGTTGATGGAGACTTCAACCCACGAAGGGTAACGGTTGCGCGAGTCCACGGAGGGATCCACCCACGAAGGGTCCACAAAGAAGCAACCTTGTCTATCCCACCATGGCCGTCGCCCATGAAGGACTTGCCTCACTAGCGGTAGATCTTCACGAAGTAGGCGATCTCCTTGCCCTTACAAACTCCTTGGTTCAACTCCACAATCTTGTCGGAGGCTCCCAAGTGACACCTAGCCAATCTAGGAGACACCACTCTCCAAGAAGTAACAAATGGTGCGTTGATGATGAACTCCTTGCTCTTGTGCTTCAAATGATAGTCTCCCCAACACTCAACTCTCTCTCATAGGATTTGGATCTGGTGAAAAGAAGATTTGAGTGGAAAGCAACTTGGGGAAGGCTAGAGATCAAGATTCATATGGTAGGAATGGAATATCTTGGCCTCAACACATGAGTAGGTAGTTCTCTCTCATAAAATGTATGCTGGAAGTGTAGGTTTGTTCTGATGGCTCTCTCCATGAATGAAGAGGAGGTGGAGGGGTATATATAGCCTCCACACAAAATCTAACCGTTACACACAATTTACCAAACTCGGTGGGACCGAATCAACAAACTCGGATGAACCGATTTAGCAAATCTAGTGATCGTTAGGATTTTCGGTGGGACCGATATGCAACTCGGTAGGACCGATATGGTTAGGGTTAGGGCATAACGTAATCTCGGTGAGACCGATTACACAAACTCGGTGAGACCGATTTTGGTAATAAGCTTTCTCGAGAGTTGGTCAGGCAAACTCGGTGGGACCGATTACTCAAACTCGGCAGGACCGATTTTGGTAATGAGTCAACCAGAAAGTTTGCATTGTAATCTCGGTAGTACCGATTGCTCAAACTCGGTGAGACCGATTTTGGTAATGGACATACACAGAGAGATTACAATCCCATCTCGGTGAGACCGAGATCCCTATCGGTGAGACCGATTTGCCTAGGGTTTGTGGCAGTGGCTATGACATCTGAACTCGGTGGCACCGGATAGAAGGAATCGGTATGGCCGAGTTTGACTTTAGGTTTAGGTCATATGTGTGGAAGTGGGAAAGTAGTTGAGGGTTTTGGAGCATATCACTAAGCACTATGGAGCAAGAAACTCATTAAGCAACACCTCATCCCTCCTTGATAGTATTGGCTTTTCCTATAGACTCAATGTGATCTTGGATCACTAAAATGTAAAATGAAGAGTCTTGAGCTTGAAGCTTGAGCCAATCCTTTGTCCTTAGCATCTTGAAGGAGTTCCCACATCCTTTAGTCCATGCCACTCCATTGTTGAACTTATCTGAAACATACTAGATAAAAGTGTTAGTCCAACAAGAGATATGTTGACATTAATTACCAAAACCACCTAGGGAGAACTTGTGCTTTCAATCTCCCCCTTTTTGGTAATTGATGACAACATACATCAAAGCTTTAGATAAATATATAAGGAATAACAAGTAAAGCTTTGGAAAGACATGTAACAAGCATAGGCTCCCCCTACATGTATGCAATCATGTGAATATGGAATATAGAAGCATGTGAGAGCATAACCATGATAGAGTAGGCAATGTGTTACATGTATCTTGGCCATATGCATCAGAGCAAAGAATATTAAAGGAAATACCTTCATGCCCATGAGTCCTTCTTGCAAACAGTATGTACATCAGCAAGAATTCCTCATACACATGATTGTGACGCATATACTTACCTTGTAGTCTTGAGTTGGCTTAGGATGGAATGAACTTGCCTAAACAAGGTTGGATAACACATATACATCTACTAGCCAGAGCAAACAGAAGAAACCACAAGAATACCAAGACTGGGATGACATGTAGAGAGTGAGTACTAAGTACCACATTGGATTAGACATGTCACCAAGAGTAAAGATATGCAATGAATTTAAATGATTTCTTTCCCTTAGATGTCTTGCTCCCCTTGAATCTAGCATGGGATACTGGGAGAAGATAGGGAACAGAAAATCAGAGCTGAAAGATATAAATGAACAGAACTAATGAAAATAAGCACATATGAACATGTCTTTCCCCTCAAGAAGACATGTGGCATCTCTCCTCTTGAACACCAAGCATCTGGGATCCTTGAGAAATACTTTCTACTTGATTATTCTCTCCCCCTGGAGATTTCTTTCTCCCCCTGAGGAGGTGATACTCTCTCTCTCTGATGTGATCTCCCTAAGTGATAAGCTTTGATGTGATCTCTCTTTCCCCCTTTGACATCAATTTCCAAGAAGGGTTTGATCCTTGAGTCACAGGACAAAGAATTTATAAAAATGTGATGCTTGTAGAGGACAAGATTCATTGAGTGGAGCTGGATCAGAAGAAACACAGAATAAGTGGCAAACTGTTTTTCCTGTTGTGAAATCGGTGGCACCGAGTGGTATGCTTCTGTTGTAACAAAAGGATTCGGTTGAACCGAAAACAACAAATCGTTGAGACCGAGTTCATCACAGAGAAAACACTTGTCACCTCAGCTCACTAGACTAGTAAGATCTCACAAAGATTTACAAGGAATTTACTGAATGATATGCAATGAATTGATGCAGAAAATGCAGAGCAAATAGAAAGAAATCTAGATGAAGTTTTTCTTTTTTGAAAGGGGAAACAAATATGGATGAGACAAATGCAAAAACACAGAAAAGAACACAAGATAACTTCATCTAGAGATGGTCGGCGACAAAGTCACCTATGTTAGAGTATACTGACTTAGGAGTCAAGTGAGATCACTTGATCATAGGTCATACTCATCGTTTTAGCTCAAAATGGGGTTGCCATTTTTCGTTTAAGCATCTTGATGTATTCACATCTTGTCGAGTTGCTTTAGCTCATGACTTGGAGTAAAGCTTCTCTAAGATGGAATAACATACCTTGGTTGGTGGTGTTGACCATGTAGTTGAACTTGTGTGGGTTGCTCAAGGTTGATGTAGCTCATCAAGAGTTGGGAGCACCACTTGGAATTTGAGTCCATCTACCTACATGGGTTAGTTCTTGCAAGGAAGAGCACTTGTGTATCCAAAAGTGACAATCATGAAGCTCAACATAGAATTTGTCGAAGGATATGTTTGAATGGTTTTGTGCTTCCTTGTCTTCAACCACCATAGTGTAGAAACTTGGTGATGTAGAGATTGCTCAAGATGTGAGTAGATTACAATCTCATGGAATTTGATTCAACCAAGTACCTACATGGGTTATATAACATGCAAGATGCAAATATATCCAAGACATAAGATCTTCATCATAAGAGAAATATCAAGGATTAGTCATAAGCTCATGTCTTGCATGTGTCCAATGGAGTTTCTACTCCAAGTTTGAAGCATCTATGATGTTCAATTGTCCTCTTAACCTGCAAAACACTTTATCATCAAGAGGTTTAGTGAATATATCCGCTAATTGCTTTTCGGTGCGAACATGCTTAAGATTAATGTCACCCTTAGCAACATGATCTCGAATGAAATGATGACGAACTTCAATATGCTTAGTTCGAGAATGTTGTACGGGATTATGACCAATTTTGATAGCACTTTCATTGTCACAAAGCAATGGAACATGTTTCACATATATCCCATAATCTTTAAGAGTTTGGGTCATCCAAAGTAATTGAGCACAACATGAACCAGCGGCAATGTATTCCGCTTCGGCGGTGGATAAGGATACCGAGTTTTGTTTCTTGGAGGACCAAGACACAAGAGAACTACCAAGAAATTGACAAGTACCCGAAGTGGACTTTCTATCAACCTTGTCTCCGGCATAGTCTGAGTCGGAGTAGCCAGCAAGATCGAAAGAGGCCCTCTTAGGATACCAGATGCCAAAATTTGGTGTATGGATTAAGTATCTCACTATCCTTTTCACGACCTTAAGATGACATTCTTTAGGAGCAGCTTGATATCATGCACACATGCACACACTTAACATGATATCGGGACATGAAGCACATAGATATAACAATGAACCAATCATAGAGTGATAAACTTTTTGATCAACCGGTTCACCATCTTTGGTCAAGTCAAGATGTCCACTAGTAGGCATGGGTGTAGACATACCTTTGCACTCTTGCATATTGAACTTCTTGAATAAGTCCTTGGTGTACTTCGTTTGAGAAACAGAAGTACCTTCCTTAGTTTGCTTGATTTTCAAACCAAGATAGAATTTGAGTTCACTCATCATAGACATCTCAAACTTCTCCGACATTAGCTTCCCAAACTTTTCACTAAAATGAGGGTTAGTTGAACCAAATATAATATCATCAACATAGATTTGGCACACAAATAGTTCTCCATCAACCCTTTTAGTAAAAAGAGTAGAATCAATTTTCCCAATTTCAAAGCCTTTTTCAATAAGGAACTTGGTCAAGCATTTATACCACGCTCTAGGAGCTTGTTTAAGACCATAAAGGGCTTTGTGAAGTTTGTAAACATGATTGGGTTTCTTAGGATTGACAAAGCCGGGAGGTTGTTTAACATAAACTTCCTCCTCTACTTCACCATTTAGAAAAGCACTTTTAATGTCCATTTGGTACAAGGTGATATCATGGTGATTAGCATAGGCAAGTAAGATGCGAATGGACTCAAGTCTAGCAATGGGAGCATAAGTCTCACCATAGTACATACCTTCGACTTGTGTGTAGCCTTGGGCGACGAGACGTGCTTTGTTGCGAACTACTTGTCCATCTTCATCTTGCTTGTTGCGAAACACCCATTTGGTACCGATGATGTTGTGGTTGTTGTCGGGCTTCTCAACCAATGTCCAAACTTGATTTCTCTCAAAGTTGTGTAGCTCTTCATGCATAGCATTTATCCAATCCGGATCTTCCAATGCTTCTTCGACCTTCATAGGTTCAATGCTAGAGATGAAAGAATAGTTTTCGCAAAAGTTAGCTAAACGAGTTTTAGAGCGAGTGATTCTCCCGGTTTGAATATCATCGTAGATTTGCTCGACGGGATGGTCTTTAGCAATTCTTGCTCGAACTCGTGAAAGCTTTTGCTTGGTTCTTGGTTGAACTTCTTCTTCATCTTGTTCTTCTTCTTGGCCTTCTTCATTGTTGGTGTTGTCGTTCTCTTGTCGTGGTGGAGAAGGAGGTTGTTGACGTTCATCTTGATGCACTTCCTCGTTTTCTTCATCTTGGTGTGTCCCACTTGTGGATGCTTCCGTATCAACTCTTGGTTCACCTTGTCGTGAAGTAGAAGCTTCCACTTGGACGGACGAGGTACTCTCCTTCACCTCCGTTGGACGGACCTTGCCAATAGACAAGTCTTGGATTGCTTCTGAAGGATCTTTGTCTCCTACATCAATTGACAATTGCTCTACTTGCGAGCTGTTAGATTCATCAAACTTCACATCTACCGTCTCTTCAACCTTCCGGGTGAAATTGTTGTAGACACGGTAAGTGTGAGAGTTTGAGCCATAACCTAGTAGGAAACCTTCATGAGACTTAGGAGCAAATTTAGAACGACGATGCTTATCAAGAATGTAGCACTTTGAGCCGAATACTCGAAAGTATCCAACTTGGGGTTTGTTACCGGTGAGGAGCTCGTATGCCGTCTTGCCGAGTAGCTTGTGAAGATACAAGCGATTTGTTGCATGACAAGCTGTCTCCATCGCTTCTGCTCAAAAGTGCTTCGGTGTCTTGTACTCATCAAGCAACATTCTCGCCATTTCGATGAGCGTCTGGTTCTTCCTCTCAACAACTCCATTTTGTTGAGGTGTGTACGTAGCCGAGAACTCATGTGAAATCCCTTCTTCGTCAAGAAAGGTGTCCACATTTGCGTTCTTGAACTCCGTTCCGTTGTCGCTGCGAACCTTCTTGATCTTCACTTCAAATTGATTTTGGGCCTTCCTAGCGAAGTTTTTGAAGATCTTTTGGACCTGCGATTTATCATCGAGAAAGAACACCCACGTAAATCTTGGAAAATCATCAACTATAACTAGACCAAAAGAATTTCCACCGAGACTCTTGTAAGAATTGGGACCAAAAAGATCCATGTGAAGTAGCTCGAGTGGCCTCCTTATGGTCATAATGTTCTTCACGGGATGCCTTCCTCCAACCTGTTTACCTGCTTGACAAGCACTGCAAAGTCTATCCTTATCAAATATCACATCGTTAACACCAAGGATATGATTCCCTTTAATAAGCTTGTCAAGGTTTCGCATACCAACATGACCTAGTCGTGTATGCCATAACCAACCTTTTGAAGATTTAGTAATGAAGCAAGTTTTAGGTTGAGCCTTTTTAGTGAAATCAACAATATATAGATCACCTCTACGTATACCGGTAAAGACCATTTTATGATTGTCTCGACGAAACACTTGGCAATCTACTTCAGTAAATAGGACATTGAAACCGAAATCAGCAAGTCTAGATACTGAAAGTAAGTTGTATCCAAGAGATTCAACGAGCATGACATTTTGTATGGAGCTATCATGTGATATGGCCACCTTACCGAGGCCAACCACCTTACCCTTTGAGTTGTCACAAAAAGTGACATACTTTCGAGGACTATCATTTTCAGCAAGCTCATGAAACATGTCTTTATCTCCGGTCATGTGATCGGTACATCCACTATCAAGAACCCATTCCTTTCCTCCTGACATATATCCCCGAAGATTTGCCATAAGACCAAAATGTCTCATTGCATCATCAAGATCGAAGTCACTATCATCATCCTCATCATAGTATCCATGTTCAACATCGTCATGTGGTGGATCAAATCCTAGAGAGGGTAATTCGTTAGAGTGAGTTTGACAATGATCTTGCTTATGAATTTTTATCGCTTCGGAAATAATATCACTAATAATTCCAACATCTCCTTTGGCATGCATAAGGTTTGTAAGCTCAAACAAACGATCACCAAACATAGGATCACTAGAATTCATTTTACTCAAAGCAATAGACTTATGGAGAATTTCATCAAGATTTTTCAGGGAATAATCTGGAAAGCATTTCTCAAGAAATTTCCATATAGTGTAGGCAAACATCCAATCAAGTTTCTAGGCAAGCCTCTAATGATAAGTTCGGCAGTTCTAAGATTCCTAATCATGTCAATTTACTCATCAAGTGTAGGATGCATAGGATCAACATGAGGTGCACAAGGGCTAGCAATGTACTTGTTCAAATGATATTGATTGAAAATTGCAAGCATCTCATTTGTCCACTCATGAAAAGACTCTCCATCAAGTATAGGCACTCTATGTCTAAGACTCCCCAAAGTAGACTCATCCATCTTCCTCCAATGGTGATTAAACCAAGGCAATGGAGACCAAAGCTCTGATACCACTTGTAGGACCTTGAGAAGAGGTGTCTAGAGGGGGGGGGGATTAGACACTAAGTACCAAAGTTGCAGTTTTTAACTATTTTTAAGTTTAAGTGGAGATTAGGAACAAGTTTAACATTCACAACACATAGCAAGCAAGCATGCAAAGAGTATATGAGCAGCGGAAAGTAAAGCATGCAACTTGCAAGAATGTAAATGGAAGGGTTTTGGAGGATTCCAACGCAATTAGAGACATGGATGTTTTTGGCGTGGTTCCGATAGGTGGTGCTATCGTACATCCACGTTGATGGAGACTTCAACCCACGAAGGGTAACGGTTGCACGAGTCCACGGAGGGATCCACCCACGAAGGGTCCATGAAGAAGCAACCTTGTCTATCCCACCATGACCGTCGCCCACGAAGGACTTGCCTCACTAGCGGTAGATCTTCACGAAGTAGGCGATCTCCTTGCCCTTACAAACTCCTTGGTTCAACTCCACAATCTTGTCGGAGGCTCCCAAGTGACACCTAGCCAATCTAGGAGACACCACTCTCCAAGAAGTAACAAATGGTGCGTTGATGATGAACTCCTTGCTCTTGTGCTTCAAATGATAGTCTCCCCAACACTCAACTCTCTCTCATAGGATTTGGATCTGGTGGAAAGAAGATTTGAGTGGAAAGCAACTTGGGGAAGGCTAGAGATCAAGATTCATATGGTAGGAATGGAATATCTTGGCCTCAACACATGAGTAGGTAGTGAGACTGAGATCCCTATCGGTGAGACCGATTTGCCTAGGGTTTGTGGCAGTGGCTATGACATCTGAACTCGGTGGCGCCGGATAGAAGGAATCGGTATGGCCGAGTTTGACTTTAGGTTTAGGTCATATGTGTGGAAGTGGGAAAGTAGTTGAGGGTTTTGGAGCATATCACTAAGCACTGTGGAGCAAGAAACTCATTAAGCAACACCTCATCCCTCCTTGATAGTATTGGCTTTTCCTATAGACTCAATGTGATCTTGGATCACTAAAATGTAAAATGAAGAGTCTTGAGCTTGAAGCTTGAGCCAATCCTTTGTACTCAGCATCTAGAAGGAGTTCCCACATCCTTTAGTCCATGCCACTCCACTGTTGAACTTATCTGAAACATACTAGATAAAAGTGTTAGTCCAACAAGATATATGTTGACATTAATTACCAAAACCACCTAGGGAGCACTTATGCTTTCAACAGCCTCGCGAGGTCTGCTCTGTGGGTGGAAATGAGCTCCAGGGATTCGACCTCTCAGGGGTCCGATCCCTTCTATGGTGGTAGCTAGCCTATACTTATAGTGCCCTGGGTCTTCTTCGCCCAAAACTTAGGTGGGAAGGGATCCCACGGTGGGCATTTTTGAAGGGGGAAAAGTAGTACATCTTATCCTGACGAAAGGTGGTCTTCGCCTGCAAAGCTTCTGGTCGTGACGTAATGGTGAGCTCGACGATGACATCCACCCTGCCGTTATGGCAGTCATGGTCTTGTTGCATGCAAACGGTAACCTTTGGTTGATTCCTTGGGACTCTGCGCCTGCGCTTGCCTCCTTAGCACCAAAGAGGAAACCTGCCACTCTGCGCCCGCTGGCGCGCACCTGGCCTTGGTCGTCAAGGCTAGCGTCACCCCAACCTCATGAGGTGAGTGCCTGCATAGAAATATCCGCTCCTCAGGAGGCTGCCTGGGGAAGCCGCTCCTTCCAGAGGTCTTGGTCTCGTCCGCCTCGCTAGGCTTGGCCCCTCACGAGGGTCTTTACTTGTCGATGCTGAAGATGGGCCGTACCAGGCCATCGATGTAGCCACGTTATGGGCCACAGGTAGGCAAGTCTGGGTAGCCCGGTTCCCACAACGCTGACAGTAGCCCCCGGGCCCAAGGCGCGCTCGCACTTGGCTTTGAGGCGAAGCCAAAGGGCAAGTGCAAAGCACCGCGGGCACCAATTGCCTGCGGACCGAGTCAACGCGTGGTGCTTGGTAAGACATGGGCACCTTCGCTTCCCCACGCTGCCTCGGCAACCATCTGACTTGACAACTGCTTGCTGCATGCACAGAAAATCATCATTACTCAAGAACGTGGGAGGCTGGCGGTTGGTCCCCCTCTAGTTATAAATGGGGGAGGGGCGGAGCCCCCTGCCCATCTTCGCCTTCTGGCTTCTGGCTTCTCCCGCTTCACTGTCTTGCTAGAGCATCCATGGTGCCGATCAGGAGGTTCTTCGCCGCAGAGAAGGGGCAAGCCCCTCAGGTGGAGCCCAAGCTGCTCCCGCCGAAGAAGAGGCCTGATCACTCCCGGGGCAGCACTGCGGAGACCATGATGACGAGGCCTTGGCAAGAATGGGATCCACCGGGCTTCCCGATCCTCCTATTCACCCGTGCGTAGGGCCCTGCGCATGGGAGCGATGACCAGCACCGCGAGGAGTGGGGCTGTGGAGGAGGGCAGGCGGCGGCCGTGGGGCTGTCTCGCCCATGGACCCACGCTGAAGGCATGGCTCGTGAATTCATGGTGTAGGTGGCAATGCCGCCACGCACATGGATTCGACTCCGAGGCCCTTCGCAGGGGAGATACCACTGAGGGGGCCCATCGAGGTGTGGCTGCAGCACGACTAATGCTGCGGCCAGGCTTTAGAGGCGGAAGTCGAGGTCGTCGACTCCGGCGACGTCTTCATGACCCGGGGGTGGGGCGCGATCGCCCGCGCCTGCCGCCCGGAGGGAGGCCACGTCACCCACCTTGAGTACGACGGGGCGTCGACGCTTCTCTTCAAGGTCTTTGACAAGGAAGGTTGGCACCTGGGGTACTGCCCTGAAGGAGGTGACCACGGCGACAGGGCCACCGGGGTGAACTTGCCCTTGTCCTTATCAGCAACTCCTCTGACAGTAGCAGCGCCTCTCCCGATAGCAGCAGCGCATCCTCTGAGCATGACTCGAGTGACGACGTCAGCTACGAGTCGCCGGGCTCGTACCTCAGCAATGGTGTCAGCCCAGTGTCGCTGGTGATGCCACCGAGGCTGCAGCCTTCTTAGGAATTCTTCTTTCGTTTCATCCCTGCAAGATGTCATGACGAATCCTTAGGGGTATGTAAAAATTGTGATGCTTTGCCTTAAGAGATATTGTTCTCCCATTAATGCTGCGCTCGCGTTCCTCGCTACGGCATGACCCCCCCTTTCATTCCCGCGGTAGCTTAGTGCTATACGTCGGCAGGACCCAGTCCCTAGGCAAGCTTCAGCCGTCGCTAGTATGCCAGGTCGCTATGCCGTGGTCAAGGCCAGGAGGTGAGCGGCCCAAGGTTCCGTGAGATCCCCTAAGGCGCAATGCTCAGGAGGTCCCCTTTGACGTGCAAGTAGCTCTCGAAAGGCTGAAAGGAAAACATCCTTGCCCTAGCGAGATCGCGAGGGCAAAATGCTGAACATGAGATGCACACTTTGCGTATTGGGGCGACTTATCTTGGCGATCTACAGTCGTCCCGACGCCACGAAGGCAACATTCGTGCGATGCTTGGCTGTGCCCTAGCACCTGCAACGTTCCCAGGCAAGACTCTCTCCGACCCCTTCTTCCTTGTTCGTCTAGGTGTTGTACGTCCTCAAGTCCCAGCCCTCGAGCAAGGCTCAGCCGCCGCTGGTATGCCAGGTCACGGTGTCATGGTCAAGGCCAGGGGGTGAGGGCTCGAGGGCTAGTAAGGGCCCCAGAAGCACGATACTCAAGGCCCCCTTTAACATGCAAGTGAATTGCGCGGAAAAAGGGGTGGGTGGCCTCACGAAGGTGCCCTACAGGGGTCATGATGTTTTCTTGAGCTACTTCGGTATTTCCCCAAAGAGGAAGGGGTGATGCAACACAACAACGGTAGATATTCCCCTCAGTGATGAGACCAAGGTTATAGAACTAGTAGGAAAACCACGCAACACAACATAAACAACTCCTGCACACAGATAACAAATATCCGCAACCCGACGTGTTAAAGGGGTTGTCAATCCATTTCGGGTAACGACGCCAGAAATTGGCATGGAGACGGAAGAAAGTTGTAATAGATTGGATAAATAGATCACAAATAAAATAAAGTGCACCAAAGTATGTTTGTATTTTTGGTTTAATAGATCTTAAAATAAAAGCAAATGAAAATATATCGCAAAGGAAAATATATTAAAGAAGAGACCCGAGGGCCGTAGGTTCCACTAGTGGCTTCTCTCAAGAAAAATAGCAAACGGTGGGAAAACAATTACTGTTGGGCAATTGATAGAACTTCAAATAATCATGACAATATCCAAGCAATGATCATTATATAGGCGTCATGTCCAAGATTAGTAGACCAACTCTTGCCTGCATCTACTACTATTACTCCACACATCGACCGCTATCCAGCATGCATCTAGTGTATTAAGTTCATGAAAAAATGGAGTAATGCAATAAGAACGAGGACATGATGTAGACAAGATCTATTTATGTATAAATAGACCCCATCTTGTTATCCTTAATAGCAACGATACATATGTGTCGTTTCCCCTTCTGTCACTGGGATCAAGCACCGTAAGATCGAAAGCATCACAAAGCACCTCTTCCCATTGCAAGATAAATTGATCAAGTTGGCCAAACAAAACCCAAATATCAGAGAAGAAATACGAGGCTATAATCAATCATGCATATAAGAGATAAAGAACGACTCAAATAACTTTCATGGATAAAAACATAGATCTGATCATAAACTCAAAGTTCATCGGATCCCAACAAACACACCGCAAAAAGACTTACATCATATCGATCTCCAAGAGACCATAGTATTGAGAATCAAGAGAGAGAGAGAGAGGAAGCCATCTAGCTACTAACTACGGACCCGTAGGTCTACAAAGAACTACTCACGCACCATCAGAGAGGCACCAATGGACATGATGAATCCCTCCGCGATGGTGTCTAGATTGGATCTGGTGTTTCTGGAACTTGCGGCAGCTGGAATTGATTTTCGTCGAATCCCCTAGGGTTTCTGGAATATTGGGGTATTTATAGAGCAAAGAGGTGGTGCGACAGGCCACCGAGGTGGGCATAACCCATCTGGGCGCGCCTGGGCCCCTAGGTGCACCCTGGTGGGTTGTGCCCCCCTCAGGGCACCCCTCTAGTACTTCTTCGGCCCAACTTGTGTCTTCTGGTCTAGAAAAAATCCACAAAAAGTTTTGTTGCGTTTGGACTCATTGGGTATTGATTTCCTGCGATGTAAAAAACAAGCAGAAAACAACAACTGGCACTCGGCACTATGTCAATAGGTTAGTACCAAAAAATGATATAAAATGATTGTAAAACATCCAAGAATGATAATATAACAACATGGAACAATCAAAAATTATAGATACATTGGAGACGTATCAGGTCGCGACCCGCCGTCCTGGCTCCGGAGGTCGCTACAGGTTAGCTGAAGGAAGAAAGCATAGAATACAGTGGCGCTCGCCGACCTGTCAATGATCTTTCCGCGAAAGGGTGAAGGCAATGAGGACCCGATGAGGTGACGTGCGTGGGGCAGGACACGAGCTAGAGCTCGGTCTCTCAGGTTTATCAACGCTGCTGGGATGGACCCGAGCAGAGGCACCATGCCAACAACCCCCATCACAGGAGGAGCGAGAGGCGGGTTAGCTTGCGCGGAGGCCGCATGGGGCGACTCCACAAATAACGGGATATCAGGAATGTTGTAGATAATTATGATATGGAAAGGCCAGTTCTGATAGATGCGCAAAACGATACACGCTGCCGGGCGAACCCGTACAGCTTGAGGATAATGCATCCCAAGGGGCGCCCTCAACTGAATAAACTAAAAAGTCACCTGGCACCGTTGGGGTAGAAGAGTGTTGAAGTAGCTGGAGACGCGCGCCACAGAAGTTGATCCTCATGAGCCAGCAGGCTCCTGAGCCTAGGGGGGCTCCGGAGGCTCTGGCCCCTCCTCCGTCAGGATTGCATGGCGCCTGGCTTCGTGAGCTACCAGGATGCCCTACAAGTAGTGCTGGTGTGAGACAGCCACGCCCAGCAGGCTGAATGGCATGCGAACATAGCTGTGGGGGTTGCCTCCACATCGGCAATGCGGGACGGCCAGAAGAGCTCCTGGGAAGCAGCCCTGTTGAGGACCGGGATGTTGGCGCAGACGCACAGCTCGCCGCTCGTGTCCTGGGCGGCAGCTGCACTGAGCGACGCGGGCTGGCGCTCGCCATGCATGGCCCGCGCCTCCTGAATATCCTCGATTGCCCTGGTGATGAACCCCTGCGTGCTTGGTGCTTTGCTCCCTGTGCCTTGCTCTCGGAAGCACGTGTTGAAGCACGCCTCCACATGCTGCCCAAACGCCTCCCTCGTGACATCGGCTAGGTCAGAGGCCCTCCAGAGGAGAGCCCCCGAGCCCAACTTGAGTGGGGCGCTGGGCGCGCCTTCCTATGCGAGAGGGAAAGACGTCCCAGTAGAGGGCGCGGGGCTTGAAGCGCGATCGTCGGGCACCCTAGCCTCCCGAGGGCCCTTGAGGAGGAGCTGCTTCTTCTTCTTGGGGATGGCCTCAAGGGGATGGGTGGCGCCCTCGCCATCAGAGTTCTCGACCGCTGCAGCCTGATAGGCGTGCTCAAGAGTGCACACCGCGTCCTTCTCATCGCAAGCGACCGTGATGATTCTGCAGCTTCCTGGCATCTTGAGGACGTTGTAGCCGTGGTGAGTCACCGGGCTGGGTACCCGAGGATGGCGTTGTATGGAAGGCGAATGTGAGCGATGTCAAAGTCGATGAGCTCGGTGCGGTAGTTGTTGCGCTTGCCGAAGGTGACAGGGAGACGGATCTACCCGACGGGGAGGGTGGAGCCGTTGGTCACTCCTGAGAATGGCTTGGCGGGCTGAAGCTGGTCGTATGGCACCTGGAGCCCGTCGAATGTCTCGACGGTGAGGACATTGAGCCTCGCGCCACCATCGATGAGTGTCTTGGTGATGAGGACATTGCTGATGGTTGGTGAACAGAGCATCGGGAGCACGCCTGAAGTGGCCACGCACTTGAGCTGGTCTGAAGTCGAACGTGATGGAGTACTTGGACCACCTGAGTGGACGCGATACCTCGAGCTTGGGAAGGGCCGCATTCACCTCACGAGCGAACTGCTTAAAGATGCGATGGGAGGCGGAGGCCTGAGCACCTTCCAGGATGCAGGCAATAGCACGAGGCCCTTGGAAGCCCCTAGCACCATTGTCCTGGCGGTGGACGTTGTTCGTTCTTGGTGGCAGTGGCAGTGGAGGGAGGCCAGCGTTGCCCTGAAAGCGGTCCTCACGAGGCTGGTCCCGCCATGGACCATTGTGAGGCTGGTCCTGCCAGGGAGCCTCGCGAGGCTGGTGGCGCCAGCCTTGACGGGGGCCACGATCATCCCAGCGGCCTCCTCCGCGGTCGTAGCCATGGTTGTTGTGCTCGGGGCGGTGGCCGATGCACCTTTCCCGAATGGCCCTGGGCTCTTGGCAGTCGTTGGTGTTGTGGCTGTGCACGTTGTGGAGGACGCAGAACGGGCGGTTGCCTTTGGAAGACTGAGGGTGATCATAGCTGTTGGATTAAGGGATCCACAAACCCTTGAGAGGTTCAAACTCTGGGTGCGTGCGGAGATCTCAACCTACCCAGCCTGCCTACTCGTGATCCTACTAAGGCTAGCGCAACAATCTCAAAGAGACAAAGAGACACAACAGTTTATCCTGGTTCGGGCCACCTTGCGGTGTAATACCCTACTCCAGCGTTTTGGTGGATTGGCTCGGAGGGCTGAGGATGAACTAGTACAGTGGATGAACTGGCCTCAGGAGGTGAGGTGTTCTTGAGATCGAGGGAGCTAGTGTGGTGTGAGCTAGTTCGACTTGTCTTGTGTTCTATGGTGGTGGGTAGTCCTATTTATAGTGGCCTTGGTCCTCTTCCCAAATGTTGGCGGGAAGGGATCCCACAACGGCTCGATTAGAAAGGGGACAAGTAGTACAGCTTATCCTGACAAAAGTAGTCTTCGCCTGCGAAAAGCCTCTGGTCGTGACGCTGCGGTGGGCTCGTCGACGACCTTCGTCCTGCCGTCCTACCGGTCTTGGTCTCGTTGCACCAGAATGGAAACCTTTGGATGATTCCTCACGACTCCACGCTTGTGGCTTGCCTCCTTTGCACCAAAGAGGAAACCTGCGCTCTGCACCCGCCTCGCGCCCACCTGGCCTTGGTCGTCACGGCTCACGTTAGCTGAGCCTCGTGAGGTGAACCTTGCACAGAACTCTCCGCCCCTTGGGAGCCAGCCTGAGGAGGCCAATTCCCTCGGGGGTCTTGGCGTCGTCCGCCTCGCAATGCTTGGCCCCTCGCGAGGGTCTTGGGTTGTTTATGCTGAAGCTGGGTCGTACCAGGGCATTGATGGAGCCACGTGGTGGGCCGCAGGCAGGCAGCGCTGGATAACCCCATATCCAGGACTAAGGATGGCAATGGGTCGGGTTTGGATCGGGTTGAACAATATTAAATCCATATCCATATCCATGAAGACAGTCTTTGCCCACCCATGAAAAAAATCCATGGGTGAAAACTTTTGTCCATGTCCAAACCCGATGGATATCCATGCCCATTGGATATCCACTGGGTCCTCTAAAGACATATAAATAAGACATAAGACAATATTAACCTAAGATCTTCCATTCTTCACCTCGTGGCAAGTTAGGCTTCACTTATTGTAAACATCAACTTATGGTAAATCAACGTCCACTAACAACCTAATATCATTTAGTATTTTTTTTCTAAAAAATGAGAATGACGAGTCATTTAACGAGGAGATAAAAATAAGGGAAGGAGCGCTAGAGTATGTTACTGGGGATTGAATTTCAACTAATAAAAGTCATGGTGGGGATTGTGCAATTTCTTTTGCATGTTTTACATAACAAAGTGTAAAGCTGTAGTGGGACATGTGACTGTGGGGTAGGGATAGAAGATTTTCGCCCATTAATGCATACTATCAGGTCGGGTTTGGGTATATCCACGGGTACAAGATTATATCCATGCCCTACCCACAAGTAATCGGGTCAGGTTTGGGTGTTGCCCATGGGCACAAAAGCATATCCAAACCCTATCCATTCGGGTCGGATATCCATGGGTATCCATGTTCATGGGTAAAATTGCCATCCTTATCCAGGACGCCGACAGCAGCCCTCGGGCCCAAGGCGTGCTCGGACTTGGCTTCCAGGTGAAGCCAAAGGGTAAGTGTGGAGCACCATGGGCCCTAACCGTCTGCGGCCTTGATGACGCATGGTGATTGATGGGACGTGGGCGACTCCGCTTCCCCATGCTGCCTCGGCAACCGTCTCCATCGAACAAAAGGGCTGCCATCCGCCGCTAGGCTTTCATTGACCCTTCTTCATCTTGCTCCAGATCCCCTTCTCCCAGCAGCGGAAGAACTCACCAGATCTGCCGATTTTTCCCTCCAATCCTTGCTCAATGGCCGCTGAGAAGACCACGGTCTCAGCCTCGGCTGCCGGCTCCGCCTGGTATGAGCCGGCGCTTCTTGCGCCCTGTGTGGCCGGGGAGAAGCTCCAGACCGCGCTCCTCCTGATAGCGAGCAAGGACAACGAGTGGAAGGGGATGGCCCTATGGGTCATCACCGCCGCGCCGGAGCCCGTTGACAGCACTTTGTTCCCCTTCTTCCTGCACAACGTCTATTCGGGGCTGGTGCCCCCATTCTCCCGCTTCTTCTACGCTGTTCTTCACCACTATGGCCTCCACGCGCTCCACATTCATGCCAAGTCCATCCTCCTCCTGTCCATTATCGCCTTCTACTATGAGGCGTTCGTGGGGGTGATGCCCTCTGTCGCCATGCTCCGCCACTTCTTCTTCCTTTACATGACTGGCAAAAATCCGGTTGGGTGCATCAGCTTCATCATGGCGTGGGGCGGTAACACGATCTCCCGTGCCGAGAAGAAGGTAGAGGATGCCACGAAGAGGTGGGTTCTAATGGATGCCAAGTGCTCCTAGAGCTTGGTCGAGCTGCCGACCAAACTCCCCGTCTCTGAGAAGGGTGGTGTTCTGAGAAGATCACCGACCCTTCCCTGACGCTGTTGGTGAAGAAGATGGAGAAGGACCTAAGGAGCGAGAAGCTGACGGGGGTCATGTTCATTAAGGAGTTCTTGAGGCAGTGCATAGCGCCGCTCCAAGATCACTCCCGCCCCCTGTGGAAGCTTGGGGGCGTCAATGACAAGATCCGCCTGCGCCAGGACGCCCTTCCCAAGGAGGAGCTGAGCAAGGTGTTGCTCTACTTGATGGGGAAGGACCCAAGCGATCCTCCAGAAGATTGGCTCTGGCTGTACTGCTGGGATGACAGGGAGGAGGTTGCAGTTGCTATGCCAGTCTTTGACGAGTTTGGTCTTGTGCGGGTGGGGCATCCCCCGCCGCCTCCATCCTTGGTAGATCTGCCCTCCGGAGATCATTCCTTCGAGGCCACCATGGACAAGATGGTGGAGGAATCCTCTGCCCCGTGGCAGAGGGAGCTCCTGTGCGACTTACCTGATGATGATGATGATGATGATGACGCGCCTCCGGTGGTGGAGGTGCCTCGCCCTTTTGGAGTCACCACGTGGTCTGGGGTGTCCTCTTCGAAGCAGCCCAAGCGGACGGCCACGAAGAAGGGCAGGACCGCGCTGATTCCTCCGGGCAGTGTTCCACCCTCGCCGACGGCGCCCTGATACGTCTCCAACCTATCTATAATTTTTGATTGTTCCATGCTATTATATTACCCGTTTTGGATGTTTACGGGCTTTATTTTACACATTTATATCATTTTTGGGACTAACCTACTAACCGGAGGCCCAGCCTGTATTGCTGTTTTTTTTGCCTATTTCAGTATTTCGAAGAAAAGGAATATCAAACGGAGTCCAAATGCAATGAAACCTTCGGGAGCGTGATTTTTGGAACGAACGTGATCGAGAGGACTTGGAGTGCAAGTCAAGAAGCAGCCGAGGCGGCCACGAGGATGGAGGGCGCGCCCATCCCTACAGGGCACGCCCCCTATCTCGTGGGCCCGTCGGATGGCCACCGACCTACTTCTTCCTCCTATATATACCCACGTACCCCGAGAACATCAGAACAAGCCACGAAAACCTAGTTCCACCGTCGTAACCTTCTGTATCCGCAAGATCCCATCTTGGAGCCTTCGCCGGCGCTCTGCCGGAGGGGGAATTGACCACAGAGGGCTTCTACATCAACACCATAGCCCCTTTGATGAGTTGTGAGTAGTTTTCCACAGACCTTCGGGTCCATAGTTATTAGCTAGATGGCTTCTTCTCTCTTTTTGTATCTCAATACCATGTTCTCCTTGATCTTCTTGGAGATCTATTCGATGTAACTCTTTTTGCGGTGTGTTTGTCGAGATCCGATGAATTGTGGGTTTATGATCAAGTTTATCTATGAGAAATATTTGAATCTCCTCTGAATTCTTTTATGTATGATTGAGTTATCTTTGCAAATCTCTTCGAATTATTAGTTTGGTTTGGCATATACTAGATTGATCTTTCTTGCAATGGGAGAAGTGTTTAGCTTTGGGTTCAATCTTGCGGTGTCCTTTCCCAGTGACAGCAGGGGCAGCAAGGCATGTATTGTATTGTTGTCATCGAGGATAAAAAGATGGGGTTTATACCATATTGCATGAGTTTATCCCTCTACATCATGTCATCTTTCTTAATGCGTTACCCTGTTCTTATGAACTTAATACTCTAGATGCATGCTAGATAGCGGTCGATGTGTGGAGTAATAGTAGTAGATGCAGGCAGGAGTCGGTCTACTTGTCACGAACGTGATGCCTATATACATGATCATGCCTAGATAATCTCATAATTATTCGCTTTTCTATCAATTGCTCGACAGTAATTTGTTCACCCACCGTAATACTTATGCTATCTTGAGAGAAGCCACTAGTGAAACCTATGGCCCCCGGGTCTATCTTTTATCGTATAAGCTTTCAATCTACTTTTATTTGCATCTCTACTTTTCCAGTTTATATCATAAAATACCAAAATATATTTATCTTATCATACTATCTCTATCAGATCTCACTTACGCAAGTGGCCGTGAAGGGATTGACAACCCCTTTATTGCGTTGGTTGTGAGTTCTTTGTTTGTTTGTGTAGGTGTGTGGGACTTTTGAGGAGCCTCCTACTGGATTGATACCTTGGTTCTTAAAAACTGAGGGAAATACTTACGCTACTATTGTTGTTGCCCTGACTTCTTCACTTTCTTCAGGCGCACAACTAGTGGATTCCCTGGTGAAAGATCGAGGATGTCGCCTAGAGGGGGGGGGGTGAATAGGCGCTTTAAAATAATTACGGTTTAGGCTTGAACAAATGCGGAATAAACCTAGCGGTTAATTTGTAAAGCACAAAACCTAAAACAACTAGGCTCACCTATGTGCACCAACAACTTATGCTAAGCAAGATAAGAAACTATGTGATAGCAAGATATATGACAAAGAACAATATGGCTATCACAAAGTAAAGTGCATAAGTAAAGGGCTCAGGTAAGAGATAACCGAGGCACGCGGAGACGATGATGTATCCCGAAGTTCACACCCTTGCGGATGCTAATCTCCGTTTGGATCGGTGTGGAGACACAATGCTCCCCAAGAAGCCACTAGGGGCACCGTAATCTCCTCACGCCCTCGCACAATGCAAGATGCCGTGATTCCACTAAGGGACCCTTGAGGGCAGTCACCGAACCCGTACAAATGGCGACCCTTGGGGGCGGTCACCGAACCCGTACACGTTGGCAACCCTTGGGGGCGGTCACCGGTACCCGTCAAATTGATCGGGGCAATCTCCACAACCTAATTGGAGACCCCGACGCTTGCCCAGAGCTTTACACCACAATGATTGAGCTCCAAACAACACCAACCGTCTAGGGCGCCAAGGCACCCAAGAGGAACAAGCTCTAGGGTGTCCAACACACCCAAGAGTAACAAGCTCAAGGGTACCAAGAACCCAAGAGTAATAAGGTTCTCAACTTGTAACTTCTACGTATCACGTGGAGAACTCAAACCGATGCACCAAATGCAATGGCAAGGGCACACAGAGTGCCCAAATCCTTCTCTCTCAAATCCCACCGAAGCAACTAATGCTATGGAGGAAGATGAGAGGAAGAACAAGAAAGAGAACACCAAGAACTCCAAGATCTAGATCCAAGAGGTTCCCCTCACATAGAGGAGAAAGTGATTGGTGGAAATGTGGATCTAGATCTCCTCTCTCTTTTCCCTCAAAAACTAGCACGAATCCATGGAGGGATTGAGAGTTAGCAAGCTCGAAGAAGGTCAACAATGGGGGAAGAACACGAGCTCAAGGGATAAAGTTGAATGGGGAAGAAGACCCCCTTTTATAGGAGCTCCCGAATCCAACCGTTATGTGCTCAGATCGCGCACGAGCGGTACTACCGCTCAGGGGAGCGGTACTTCCACCTGGGCGGTAGAACAGAGATACCAGAGCAAAACAGAGGGCGAGGCAGAGCCGAATGAGCGGCACTACCGCTGGAGCCAGCGGTACTACCGTTGGCCACAATGGTACTGCCGCTTGGCCCAGCGGTACTAGGGGCGGTAGTAGCCGCGGTACTACCGCACACGAGCGGTACTACCGCTCCTACTACTGCAATTACTGCCGCTGAACCTGACACGAGAAAACCACGTCTCGAGTCGAGGCGGTACCAGCGTGGAAACGGAGCCGTACTAGCGCTTATGGCCATGGCCGGTACTACCGCTGTGGGACATCGGTACTACCGCTGGCGCCAACCTTATGCCAAAGCCACGAAAACAAGTACGCTCCAAGGAAAATAAGAACTGCCATAACTTCTGCAAATGAGCTCCGAATTGAGCAAACTCAAGCTTGTTGGATACAAGACAACGAGTAGCCTAAGATATAGAGGAGTGAACACTCCAACAGAGAAGAACCGGCATAACCTCCAACATTGAAAACATCATAGAAGAAGCATGTGAACTCCGTTTTCGATGAACCCGAGCTTGTCATCAAGATGACCATAAGCTCCAAATCTCACAAGGAGAACCAAACAAGAACCAAGAAACATGATGCAAGGATGCGATGGTTTGAGCTCTCTACGAATGATACGGTCAAGTTACTCATCGAGAGTCCCCCTTGATAGTACGGCAATCGAACCTAAAACCCAGTCTCCCAACTACCATCATGAGACCGGTAAAAAGGAAAACCTATCAAGGGCAAACCTTTGCCTTGCACATGGTCCACTTGAGCTAGATGATGACGATCTTGACTCCCTCAAGTTGGACCACCTTTCTTGATTGCGTTGGCTCGATGAAGACTAGTTGATTGCTCCCCCATACTCCATTATGGGTGAGCTACTCTTCCGCACATCTTCACAAGTCCATTGTCACCACAATGGACGGCAAGCTTCAAGCATTTGCTCTCTTCGTGATGCTTCACTTGAACTTGCACACCACAACCTAACCCCACAAAGAACTCTCACGAAGATCATGGGTTAGTACACAAAGCGTAATTGACAATGCTTACCATACCATGGGATCGCTTGATCCCTCTCGGTACATCTTGTACACTTTGTGTGTTGATCAACTTGATTCAATCTTGACTTAGTCTTGATCAACCTTGAATCTTTCCAACTCTCTTCATTTGGATGATGTCTTGAAGGTAGACATGAATGATCACACAATCTTCTTCTTCAAGACATGCTTGAAATAAGCTCAACACTCACATGACCAATCTTTGGATAATTCCTTAATAGCACCTTGGTCAACTCATAAACTCCTTGAAACCAACACATGGACTTCAAGAAAAGCCTATGGACAAAACCTTTAAATATAACTCAAGGCAACCATTAGTCCATAGAGATTGTCATAAATTACCAAAACCAAACATGGGCGCACCACATGTTCTTTCACCTGGCAACTTCTTGAGCGGTTGGAATGTAGTCATCAGCCCTGGTACTCTCGTTTTCTTCAGCAGCCTGATTGTCATCAGCAGTGCTGGCATGTTCTTCAGTAGGCTGAGAAGATGCTTCAGCCGGTGTAACTTCAACGTGCACAGGAGCATCAACAGTTGAAGTGAATTTCTTCGTCAGATTTACGAACCGAACCTTGGCGCCCTTCCAATCAGCATAGTAGCGATGGAATTCATCACTCAGTTGCTTGATTTCAGCTTGCAAGGCAATGAGTTGATCAGGGGTAAGAGTGAGGACATTGTCCTTGAGGTAGCGCTGCTTCTTGTACTGCG
The DNA here is from genome assembly GCF_018294505.1 of Triticum aestivum. Classification (NCBI taxonomy): domain Eukaryota; kingdom Viridiplantae; phylum Streptophyta; class Magnoliopsida; order Poales; family Poaceae; genus Triticum; species Triticum aestivum. The sequence continues at coordinate 483,685,233 of NC_057798.1, read as the reverse complement.
CTTTCTTCAACCTTTTGCCTTCTTCAAATTTCTACTTCTTTTCCTCAATGAAGGCAGCCAGAACATGACTTTGACCAGTAGTGAGGTTCATCTCCGGTAAAGGCGTGTTAGGGTCTTAGTGCCATAGGTCAATGAAGTCGAGGATCAACTTTGGATCCAACAGCAGTGGCACATTGCTGCCTTTGGCTCTAGCGGATCTGACCTGCCTGCCTCTAATGATTTCGGCAAGTTCTTCATCATCAGCCTCATCGTCATCAGAGGGAACTTGGAAGGCGACCTGCTTCTTGTGAGGAGTTGGTCGAAGGCCTCGTCCAGCAGTTGCCTTTTTCTTCAGCAGAGAGGGGCCAGCTAAGGAATTTGGTGCAGCCGAGGAACTTGCAGATGCTCCTGAGGCAATTGAGATGCCAGTTGTCCTTTGGCACGTGGCGAGATGCACATGTGCAGAGGATTTAGTCGGAGCAGCTGAAGACTTTGACGGAGGAGCTGAGGACTTTGAAGGAGGAGGAGCAGTCTGAGGAATTGGCCGTGAGGGCCTTGAAGAATCTGGCCTTGAGGGCATTGCTGAGGAGCTTGGCCGTGAGGGCATTGAGGGAGAAGCGCTTGACTTATGCGCAGGCTTCTTAGGCATCGCCTTCTTCGGCTGACTAGCAGAGGCCTCCACGGCGGTAGCAGCAGCAGCAGAGGCTGCATTGAATTTCTTCACTCCTTCCTTTGCTTGCTTGGCCAGTTTGCCTGGCGCTTTGCCCATTCATCAGCATAGTCCTCACCACGCTTGAGGCTGGTGGGATCTGCCACTTGGCCTGGTGCCAATGGAGGTCTTGAGCATGGAGGGTTGAGCGTGAATTTCTTCATATACTTGGGAGTAACATACCTGTACTCCCTCCATTCCCGTGTCCATCTCCTCTCTATCCGTTGTATGCGCACCTTGCACTGATTCTTGTCCTCCTTGCCAAATTTGGCCTCATCAGGAGTGCAGTATCCAGCATAAATGTCCTCAGGGATTTCGAAAGCAGTATTGACCTCAAGCCTCTTTCCACCTTTCTGTGGCTTCTTTCCTTCAGTCATTTTCTTCAGCTGAGGAATATGAACAACTGAAGTTTCTGAAGAGGTGTGCAACTTTTCTTCGAGGAACGCTGCAAATGAGTTAAGTTGATGAGAACCTAGTGATTCAGCAGCGGACATTTGTACCTTTGAACAGAGTATAGTTGCGAGGAATTTGGAGAGGTCATATGCGTTCTCAGAAGGTTTTTCAAAAATGAATAGGTTTGAGGAATTTGACCAGATGAGTCTTGAGGAATTTCACTAAGCGTTCTTTGTCTTAGGTTCCAGAGTTGTATAGATTGAAAATCCACACAATTGAGGAATCTTGAAGAAAATCATTGCTTAGATAAACGAATCAAGAGCAGATGACATGTGAGGTGTTCATGTGTGTGAAGATTTGAAGAATAAACACCTTTGAAGTTTTTCAAGAAAACATAAGAATCAAAGAGGGTAGTAAAAGTAACTTTTAATTACCCGAGTTGAAGAACACGACGAACTGGGAAGTGTAGATGTGAAGTTCGTCAGTTCAGATCTTCCACGCCCTAACTCGGCAGAGGAAGACGACTACGGCGGCGGCGGAGTGAAGAAATCCGCAACCGGCGAGAGTACGATGGCGACGAGGTCGAGGCAGTGAAGCTCTTCCTCACCAGCGATGATGAAGTAGTGGCGGCGCTAGGGTTTGGGGAGCTCGAGCAGGAGTGAGAGCGAGCAGAGTGAAAGTGAAGTGAGGAAGAGGCAGGTGTATTTATAGTGCGAGTGAAAAACTGTACGCCCGAGGAAATTGGACGAACATGCCCCTGGCCCTTCTCATTCGCTTGACATATGTCACCCACGTACTGAGAGGTGGCGATCGTGTAGGATCGTGGGTGAGTAGATAAGTATTGTCGTGGGATGCAGAATGGTTTCAATGGCAAAGCCAAAAATTCAGATAAGATAAGTTAAAAGTTCCGTTCGCAATTTCTTCAGCTGTCAAGGACACAGTGAAGATTTTGAACGAGTTTCAAATAGAACACACACGAAGAATTTGTGAATAGACTGGGTTGAGTTTAGCATAGAGGGGGAAGGGTCTGATCACATTCACTTAGCAGAAGAAAACAACTTGAAGAATTAGCAATAAGTGAATGCTTTTGAGGACATAAAACTCATATATATATATGTATATATATATATATAAATGAAGAACAACACTGGAAAGAGTGAAGACAATGCAAAGTTGAAGAATTTGAAAAACTGAGGAATTTCAAAAATGAAGAAAAGCTCAAATTGAAGATTTCCAACTTTTGGGTGGTGGCGTAACCCACCGTATAAGAAAGCTGATTTCAGACACCGCGTACAATTGTCGTAGGGCTCTGAGAATCAATTTATTCATTAATTTCTTCACACTTAGAGGGTTAGTCTTCATTGATTGAAGAAAAACGTTACTTCATGTGTTGCGCATCTAAGTTATCAAGTCAGCATAAGTGTTAGGATGTGTGTCCATTTCAGAGAACATTCAAGGATTCTAGGATTATTAGCTCACACTGCAACTTGCTAAATCTCTTCTCATTCAAGGGCTTAGTGAAGATATCGGCTAGCTGGTCTACAGTGCTAACGTGGTCGATGGAGATGTCGCCCTTCAACACATGATCACGAAGAAAATGATGACGAATCTGGATGTGCTTGGTCTTCGAGTGCTGAACTGGGTTGTGAGCGATCTTGATAGCACTCTCATTATCACAGTAGAGAGGCACATTCTTCACATTGACACCATAGTCCTTGAGTGTTTGCTTCATCCATAGTAGTTGAGCACAACACGATCCAGCAGCAATGTACTCAGCTTCTGCAGTGGAGAGTGATACGCAGTTCTGTTTCTTTGAGGACCAACGGACCAAAGATTGTCCGAGGAAATGACATGTGCCTGATGTTGACTTGCGGTCCACGCGATCGCCAGCATAGTCAGACTCTGAATATCCAATGAGATCAAAAGAAGAGCCCTTGGGATACCATAATCCAAGTGTTGGTGTGTGAACTAAGTATCGAAGAATATGCTTCACAACCTTATGGTGTGATTCCTTCGGTGTAGCTTGAAATCGGGCACACATGCAAACACTAAGCATAATATCCGGCCTAGATGCACATAGGTACAATAAAGAGCCAATCATGGAGCGGTATACCTTTTGATCGAAGTCTTTACCATTTTCATCAGTGCATAGATGGCCATTTGTGGGCATTGG